>NC_041389.1:154175897-154210529 GCF_002162155.2 Triticum dicoccoides
GTGCCCGTGCCCTGTTTTGGGCCTGGCCCAACAGCGCTCGGCACCGTGTGTGGCCCAGGCCCGGGGGCTCCTGTCGGTGTACTAGAGTAGGGGTACCCTAGTATCCCGAACTTGTGCACGGGCAGTCGCAGCACCCCGCGGCAGGGCTTGCCGGGTGACCGCCAAGGTCCTCCGTGGTTCCTTTGGAACCATTCAAGAACAAAGTATTCAAGACAAGGAGACAAGGCCCCGGCAAGAGGAGCTTGCCGGGAAGCCATTCAAGAACAAAGTATTCAAGCCAAGGAGACAAGGCCCCGGCAAGAGGAGCTTGCCGGGAAGGCCAACCAGGGCATCTCAAGGAACTTGCCGCGACGCACCGCGCGTCCCGGCGAGGCCCGGTGAGCGACAAGCTTCCGGGCGCGACAAGACAACGACCGCGGCAAGGCGCTTGCTGCGACAAGCTACCACTCTGTACCCGCGCTCCAGCACATCCACCAACGTGTCGCCCTGGGGCCTTTCCAGGCGCGCGTGGCAGGAGACTGTGCAGCCAGCGGTGCGCGGTGGCAAGCGGCGCTGACATCAAGGATGTACAAAGACTTGCGGTTGCGTGGCTGCTCTCAGCAGGTTTATCTCTAGATCTGCTGAGCGCGCCTTGCCATTTTTCAAAATATTGAAAAAGGCAGGTCCAATGAAATGGACTCCGGAAGCGGTAGCTGCACTGCAGGACTTAAAGAGATACCTGTCCTCCACTCCAACACTTGTCGCACCTAAGCCACAAGAGAAGTTGCTGCTATATATAGCGGCAACCAATCAAGTGGTTAGTGCTGCGTTAGTGGCGGAGAGGGAGGAAGATGATGAGCCGGCAACCACGGCAGATGCATCCAGCGACAAGCAAGGAACTTCACCGATAAGCTTTGGTCCCGACAAAGATGGATCTGCGCAGGCGAGTAAGGAGATGCAGAAGAGAATGGTGCAGCACCCAGTTTACTTTGTCAGTTCCCTTCTGCAGGGGGCTAGGTCAAGGTACTCTGGCGTGCAGAAATTGCTTTTCGGCCTTCTCATGGCCTCGAGAAAGCTGCGCCATTACTTCCAAGCACATGAGATCACAGTTGTCACTCGTTTTCCGCTGAAGAGGATACTGCAAAATCCAGAAGCAACAGGCAGGATTGTCGAGTGGGCACTGGAACTGTCAAGCTTTGGCCTCAAGTTTGAGAGCACTTCAACTATCCAAAGCAGAGCATTGGCAGAGTTCATAGCAGAGTGGACGCCAACACAAGATGAAGAAATTCCAGAAACAAGCATCCCCGTCAAGGAGGCAAGCAAAGAGTGGCTGATGTACTTTGATGGTGCCTCCTCGCTGCAAGGCGTCGGTGCGGGCGTGCTAGTTGTTGCACCCACCGGAGAGCACCTCAAGTCCGTAGTCCAGATGCACTTTCCCAAGGAGCAAGAAACGAACTATACCGCAGAGTATGAAGGTTTGCTTGCCGGTCTCAGGATCGCAGCGGACCTTGGGATCAAGAAGCTCATTGTCAGGGGTGACTCACAGCTTGTCGTCCACCAAGTGAACAAGAATTATCAGAGTCCGTTGATGGAAGCTTACGTTGATGAAGTGAGAAAGCTAGAACAGCACTTTGACGGCCTACAGATAGAACATGTTCCAAGAGCTCAGAACGACATTGCTGACGGCCTGTCAAAGTGCGCCGCACTTAAGTTACCTGTGGAACCAGGGATCTTTGTGCTCAAGCTGAATCAACCGTCTGTAATGCCATCAACTGGACAGAGCAAGAAGAGGAAGTTGATTTCTGGTGACTATTTTCCGGCAGAGCTTCCCGAAGCCGCCGCCAAGAAGGTCCCCAAGATCAACACTAAGAGTGCTGAGGAGCAGTCTGCTCCGGCAAGCCCTAGGGTTTGTTCCGGTGAAGCAGACGCTCCCGACAAGTTTTGCTCCGGCAAGCTTGCCGGGGAACATCAAGCTCCGGCTGAGCCACAGGTTCTTGCCATAGAAGCGGATGTTCCCGCAGCAGCAAATGTGCCTTTAGTCCTTGTTGTCGAGCCGCAAGCTCCAGCATGGGCACAACAAATTGTCCATTTCCTTCAAACAGGAGAACTTCCCGAAGAGCAAGAAAAAGCAGAAAGAGTAGCCCGGCAGTCAAGTATGTACAAGTTTGTCGACGACACACTGTACAGAAGAAGACTCAACGGTGTGAATTTGAAGTGTATCCACCGGGAAGACGGACAAAAGCTGTTGGCAGAGATACATGGAGGCATATGTGGTCACCACATTGGCGCAAGAGCACTTGCCGGCAAAGCATTCCAGCAAGGTTTCTTTTGGCCGACAGCCCTCCAGGATGCAACTGCACAAGTAACCAAGTGTGAAGCGTGCCAGTTCCATTCCAAGCAGATACACCAGCCAGCTCAAGCTCTCCAGACGATCCCTTTATCCTGGCCATTTTCGGTCTGGGGGCTCGACATCCTCGACCCCTTTCCCCGAGCTGCCGGGGGCTTTGAATACTTGTACGTTGCAATCGACAAGTTCACAAAGTGGCCGGAAGTGGAACCAGTGAGGAAGGTGACAGCACAGTCAGCAGTAAAGTTCTTCAGGTCGATTCTTTGCCGTTTCGGGATCCCTAACAGGATCATCACCAACAACGGCACACAATTCACGAGCCGCACCTTCATGCAGTACGTCCAAGATCTTGGCGCCAAGGTCTGCTTCGCTTCTGTTGCTCATCCGAGAAGCAACGGTCAAGCGGAGAGGGCGAATGCTGAAGTGCTGCGCGGGCTCAAGACCAGGACTTTTGACAGGTTGCGCAAGTGCGGAAAGAACTGGATTGAGGAGCTGCCGGTGGTTCTTTGGTCGATCAGGACGACGCCAAATCGAGCCACTGCCCAGACACCTTTCGCTCTAGTCTATGGAGCAGAGGCAGTTCTCCCCACGGAACTCGTATACGGGTCACCTCGAGTGCTCGCTTATGATGAGCTTGAGCAAGAGCAGCTGCGACAAGATGACGCACTGCTCCTTGAGGAAGACCGTCTTCAGGCCGCTGTACGAGCTGCTCGATACCAGCAAGCTTTGAGCCGCTACCATAGCCGCAAAGTTAATGCCCGAAGTTTCGAGGAAGGCGACCTTGTTCTTCGGCGCGTTCAGTCCGCCAAGAATTCCAACAAGTTGACGCCGAGGTGGGAAGGCCCTTAGCGGGTGAAACGAGTCACTAGGCCTGGCACTGTCCGCCTTGAGACCGAAGATGGCATTCCGGTGAGCAACTCCTGGAACATTGAGCATCTTCGTAAGTTTTACCCGTAGGGCGCGGTTGTCGTAACCCGTTCCGGCAACCACCTTTTGTACAAGTCTTGCCGATGCTGCATGTAATCCTTCGTACAAAGCCGGGCGCAGACCCCGTGCATAAATAAAGCTCATGTGCTCCGCACATCTTGTCAATTTCATGCTTTCTATTTTTTGCATGTGTTATCTGACACTTTGTGCAGCGCCTACTCCAGGTAAGCAATAACGAGCCGTAAGGCTCCATATCTTTATTTTCTCTTCTTTCTCTTTCTCGAAGAAGGGAAGGTTCCCTCGCCCACAAGTTTGCCGGGGGGAAAGGAGAAGATAATGGTGTGGAGCAGGCGTCGTTCAAGAAAGCTTCGCCTTGCCGGGAAGGAAACGACAGAAAAGCTAAGTTGCCAAAGTTTGAGCAAGCAGTTTTAAAATTTTTAAGTTATCCTCCTTGAACGACCGTGCTTTGTATGGAAAACCTGTGCGCGGAGGAACCAACTCGTAGCTAGTTGCGCCCTTACTTTGTTTCGAGTCCGCTCAACAATTTAAGTGAGCTGCGACTAGTTGAGACAAGGTTTCTTGTCGGTAGTGGCACCGCCAGCAGGCTGTTGATGTCCCGCACTCAGCGCTCGCGGCTAAGGTGCCTGCGCCGACAAGTTCCCTAAAAGCGTAGGGCAAAACATACAAAGGAAGGAATCAAGTAAAGGAAGTAACACAGCAATCGCTACCCAAAATAGATTTATATTACAAGATAGCTTGTCGCAGCTCTAACAGATTGTTCTCATAACATGATCAGCAGCGACAAGGAAAAGAGAAAACGGGCGGCCTAATCTACGCGATCGCCCTCAACTCTCTTGATCCTACTCACCTTATCCACAATGGGTGCAACAAGGGTCTTGAGCGCTTCCGGATCAGCATCCGGCGGCAAGGACCTGAGGAAGTTGGTGAGGTTCAGGCCTGGGTTGCGGAAGGCCACCTTCACCAGCACCTTTTGAAGAGCTCCCGCGTAGATCTTGCGCGACTCGTCGGCCAGCTGCTTCGGGATCCTCTCCCGGAGTCGCTGGAGGGTCGTCGCCATGCCTTTGAAGAACAAGCTGAGCTTGGCGCTGGGTTGGAGGTGCTCATCAGAGGAATACCCGAGATCCTCCATCCCCAGCTGCGCCAGCTCCCCGTCGATGGCGGCGGCAACATCCACAAGACCCTCCGTCCAGTGCTCCACATTCTCCCTAAAAGTGTTCTGGGCAGCGGCAACACTCGCCAGCAGCGCCTCGTCGGCCTTGATCTTCTCCTTCAAGGCCGTCTCCTGCTCCCTGGCGCCGTCCAGCGTCTGAGTCAAAGTAGTCAGCTTCATCTCGAGATCTGCGTTGGAGTCCTTGGCGGTGCTAAGCTCCTTGCTCCTCTCGGTGAGACGACCCTGCAGCTCGCCGTGAGCGGTGGCGTCCTTCTCGCGCTCACGCTTGAGCGCAGCAAGCTCCTCGCCGCTCGCCTTGAGATCGGCCTCCAACTGCGCCACCTTCGTCTCCAGCTCCTTCTTGGCAGCCTCGGCAGCTGCGGCATCATCCTTTGCTTCCTTGAGAGCCCCGCCAAATGTTTGCTCGCGCGCGGCAAGCTCCTCCTCGTGGCTGTCAAGGTTGACCTTCCGCTACGCCAACTCGCCTTCCTGCGCAGATAGCTTCTCGGCAACAAGCCGCTGTTGCTCTTCAGCTTCAGCCTTCTCGAGGACGAAGGCTTTCCGCTCCTCGGCGAGTTGCACCCGCTCCTCTGCCAAGGACCGGAGAGCTTCCTGGCGAAGACCCCGGAGCTCCTCCGCGCGCTTCTCGATTTCAACCCCCGCCTTCGTGACAAGCGCTTCTCGGGATTCCCAGCTTGGCCTGTCGGGCGCGGTAGAGCAACAATAGCTTCAGCAGCAACCGCTCCTCCTCAGGCTCGCCGCTGCTGCTGCTCGGCGCGTCGACCAACGTCAGCCCAGCGGAGGCGAGCACCTCTCCATCCAGGATTTCTCCTTCGACCGGCGCCCTGGAGCTTGACGCCCACGGGAGGTAGATGAAGATGCCATCGCCGGCCTTGAAGTAGGCGCCGGGCTGGGGCTCTTCGGAGCCTGATGCTGCAGCAGCGGCGGAGGGATCGGCGGTCGGCGTAGCGCCTGGCGCTCCTACGGCCTCAGGGCCGTCAGTGCGATCGCCGGACCCCTCGCCAGCTTCTGCGGCGGCAGCTTTGGCGGCCTCTTCGCCGGTGCGATCATCAGCGCCGGCTCCTTCTTTGGTGGCAGTGGCGTCGTCATTGTTGTTGCGCGCGTTCTCCTCACCGGCGACTTCGGTTTCCATTGGCTCCGCGGCAGATGGATCTGGCGACCGGAAAAGGGGAGAAAAAGTCAAGCAAATATTCAAAAAGAAAATCAGAAGAAGAAGAACCCAAGGGAAGTTTTCAAGCAAGAGGATTACCTGTACTAGGATCTGCAGTCGTGGTCTCAACCACCGGAGGGTCGCTGGTGCTGTCTCTTGCCGGAGAACTGTCCCTTGCCGGAGAATTCTCCCTTGCCGGAGAACGCGCCCTTGCCGGGGAATCCTCCCTTGGCGGTGTAGTCGAAGCAGATGGCATTTCGGGAGCGGCTTCCGGGCACTCCTGGTGAGGCTGCTCTGCTCCTACACAAACCAACAATCAAATGTCAGCAAAGAAAGAGCACCCATGCGCGCCTAACAGCAGGAAGTAAACCATATACTTACGCTAGGGGCTGCGCTGGGGGCTGCTTTGGAGAATAATTGCCGGGTCCGGCAAGGTGGTCTCGGACACATCCCCTCCTGTCGCGGTGGGTTCGTCCTCGATGACAATCACCGGGGCCTTGGCTCTCTTCGCCGCTCTCTAGGCCAGCGTCCTGAAAAGGAATGGGTTCGGAGTAAAGCAAATCAGATACAAGACAAAATAGCAAGAATTGAAGAACTACAAGTACAACAAAGAATCTTACTCTTCTTCTTCCTCGTCGGAGCTAAGTGCGGAGAGATCAAAGTCGGGCTCGCCTCCGGCGCGACGAGGCGGAGGAGTAGGTTCCCTTAGCCGCTTGGCAGGGGCAGAAGCGGTGGACCGAGAAGACCCCGCTCCAGTTGCCGCAGCGGCGTGAGGTGCTCCCGCGGCAACAGTGCTTGCCGCGGTGGAGCGCGTCGCGCGGCGCGGCGGCTGTTGACTCGTCTGCCGCCCCGCTACGTCCCCGGCGTTGCGGAGACGCCTTCTTGGTGGAGCTGGGGGCTCTGCTTGCGGCAAGCTATCTAGAGGTGGGGAAGAGGAGGAGCCAATCCTCCGCGAGTCGCTCGCGCCCTCAGCGGGCTCGCTCGACTCAGCTTCAGACCCGGCAAGCTCTCGCTCGCTGGCAAGCTCTTCTCGCTCGACAAGGCTTGCCGCCTCCGCTGCCTCTGCCTCCTCCATGGTGAACCCAAACTCACCCGCGGCAGCGGCTGCCGCCGCCTCTTCCAGCCTAGTGGCGATGCGCTGCATCTCATCATCGGTGGTGTCGCGGGTGAGGCTCTTCTGTTCATCGGAGCGGATCGGCACTTCCACCAAGCTGTCAAAGAACTCCTGCACGATGTCGTCTGCAGGCTCTTGCCAAGTTGGGACAATTCCGTGCAAGTCGCACAGCGGCATCATTGCACGGATGCGGTCGAGCGAGGAGTTGTTGCACAGCGGAACGACACTCCTCGGCAACCTGAACGCTCCGGGATGTTCAGGATCATGCTTGAACAGCTCCAGGAGCATCGTGTCCAGTTCTAGGACGGTGAAGTTGAAGTTGAGGCCCGGGCGCAGCCTCATGATATCCGCCGCGTTCTGGAACTCCCAGGCGGGCCTCCTCCTCTCCTGCAGGGGGGCGATGCGGCGACGGAGAAAATATGCGCCAACAGCGCCTAAGGTGAGCCCGGCAAGCCTGAGGCGTAAGATCCGGGTGACGGCAATCTTCAGCCTAGCGTCTTCCGGGGCCACGCTGCTCCAATCGTTGCCGCGCACTACTGGGGTTTGGCGCTGAGCAGTAAATGGCTGCGGGTTCTCCTCGACAATCCAGCACCAGTCTGCTCTCCACTCATCCCACTTGCTACGGAGCTCGCCCTCCAAATAAGCTTCCTTCTTGCCGTTCCTCGAGATCCAGGCGATTCCGCCGGATAAAGGCTCCCCTCTCTCAACTCGGGGCATAAAGATGTGGCGGAAAACAGCTACATTTGGATAGACTCCGACAAAGTTTTCGCAGAGATGTGCGAAAACTGCCATGGTCAGAACGGCATTGGGGGTGAAGTCAAGGAGGCGGAGCCCGTAGGTGTTCATGATGTCACAGAAAAATTCAGAGAAAGGCGGGCAGAGCCCGCAGTACAAGAACAACGCGAAGAAGGGATATCCATTCGGAGCCAGTTCCGAAACGGCAGCTGAGAGTACCTTCATGCGTGGATGCGCTTGCGTCTCCGTTGACCAGAAGAGGTTGTAATACTCCCTCAGCTCCTTCGCGGCGAGCTAGGGGGGGGGGAAGGTTGCCCGCTCCTTTCGCAGCGCCGCGAGCCGCTGCGCCTTGGCCGACTTCACACCCGTCCCCTTGTCGGCTTTCGGAGCCATGGCGGAGGTGGTGGGGGAGATCGACGGTGCTGGTGTTGCTGGTGGCGATGGGGGGCGGTGCGCTGCTCTCTTTCAGCTTTGGGAAGATGGGGGGAGCGACGGAGATTTCTGAGGTTAGAGTAGCAACCGGCGAGATGGGCGAACTGCCCCTGTTTCCCATGCTTATAAAGAGGGAGGGGGCGGACATTCCGTCTTTCCGAATAAAGAAACCACCCACGATCTCTCCCACGATGCCGCATTCGACGCGTGCCGTTCGAGAGGGCGCGGTGGATACGGAGTAAGATACGGCGTAACCCGGGCCGCGCGTGCCCATGCCCTGTTTTGGGCCTGGCCCAACAGCGCTCGGCACCGTGTGTGGCCCAGGCCCGGGGGCTCCTGTCGGTGTACTAGAGTAGGGGTACCCTAGTATCCCGAACTTGTGCACGGGCAGTCGCAGCACCCCGCGACAGGGCTTGCCGGGTGACCGCCAAGGTCCTCTGTGGTTCCTTTTGAACCATTCAAGAACAAATATTCAAGCCAAGGAGACAAGGCCCCGGTAAGAGGAGCTTGCCAGGAAGCCATTCAAGAACAAAGTATTCAAGCCAAGGAGACAAGGCCTCGGCAAGAGGAGGTTGCCGGGAAGGCCAACCAGGGCATCTCAAGGAACTTGCTGCGACGCGCCGCGCGTCCCGGCGATGCCCGGTGAGCGACAAGCTTCCGGGCGCGACAAGACAACGACCGCGGCAAGGCGCTTGCCGCGACAAGCTACCACTCTGTACCCGCGCTCCAGCACATCCACCAACGTGTCGCCCTGGGGCCTTTCCAGGCGCGCGTGGCAGGAGACTGTGCAGCCAGCGGTGCGCGGTGGCAAGCGGCGCTGACAAGATTGCCATCGTGGCAAGCGGTGGCGCCCCTGACAGTCCCTTTCTGCACTATTTGGGCGACGCAGACGGGCATTTAATGCCTTTGTCCCCTGCCATCAGGGTTAGGTAGGATACACTGTACATGTAGTTGTACCAACCGCAACACTTTTCCATTTTTACCCTTGCCTGCGTTGCCACCTGTCGGTGACCCCTTGAGCATATAAAAGGAGGCCCATGCGCAACGTAGAGGGGGTTCAAAAGGTTCGAAGCCAGAAACACACTCACGCTCGGTCTCGTTAGCAGCTAGAGTGTACTGTAGCATTTAGCGCTCCCGAGCAAGAACTCAATATACTCAGACATGCAGCAGTAGGAGTATTATCTCTCCGGAGAGCTCCGAAGCTGGGTAAACTGCTCGTGTGCTTCGCCTCGATCTGCTCTTCGTGCGATCCCCGCCCCCCGCCGAACCGAAAGGGGCTCGGTCCGCCGGTCCCATAGGTGTTCGTGGATCAGTTTCCCCGACATCTTTGGCGCGCCAGGTAGGGGGCGTCGAGATTGTGTGAACCTGATCCGGCGTTCACACGAGCTAGATCTTCATCTTCTTCATCGACATGCCACCAAAGAAGAAGGCTTCGGAGGCAGCCGTTCCGTCCATGTCGATCCCACCGCCACCGGGGCAGACGGGTGGTGGGGTAGACGCCGGCGGAAGAACGGGCGTCAACGAGGGAGCTCACAGTGCTGCCAGGTCCAAGGACAAGGCTGCGCAGACCTCAGCGTCCGTACATACACTGCGCCCATCTCAGGAGGCGCAGGACCGACAGCGTCATGGTATTCGCAGTACCATGCGTTCATTGGACCAAGATCGAGCTGGTGGATCTCGGGGTGCTCAAGACCAGCATGCACGCCAACATGCTGGCACGAGCGAGGCACGGTCGCCTGGACGGGATACTGCTCCTTCTAACATAGTTAGAAGTCCGAGCATATCCCGCTCCTCGCACCGTTCACCACTGCTGCCCACCACTCCAGCAGAAGCTTTGGCCCGAGCTCAACTGCTCCTGGATTACCCTCCAACGACAGACAAGATCGACGAATGGAGGGCCACCATTCAGAGTCTCATCAGCTTCGCCAACGGCGACACTCCGCGGCAGCAGAGTACATCGATGCCGCGGTAGGACTGCCAGGCGCGAGCCAACGGCGACAAAACCGGTGGGGGTGCAACCACCATGCACTCTCCACCCCAAAGGCCAAGATCGCTGGCTCACCGGATCCACCTCGACAGCGACTCCACCGCATCATCAGATCCATGAGCTCGTCGCGATCAGCGCCAAGTTCTTCACGAACGACAGCAAGAAGACGCTCGTACTCGCATCGAGCGCCAAAGAGAAGCGTGGCGTCAATTGGACCAGCACGCTGGGCCCTCTGTCGACATGCATGCGCCAGGGGAACCAGGCGACTTGCCGTATGCGGTAGGTTGCCCTGTGTTCACTCGTGAGCTGCGGCAAGTCCAGTGGCCCAGCAAGAAGAATTTCAAGCCAGATGTACCAGAGAAGTACGACGGCAAGTCGCATCCGTCGGAGTTCCTCAGCATCTACACCATCGCGGTGCAAGCTGCTGGGGGCAGGACGACAAGATCCTTGCCAACTACTTCCCGATGGTGCTCAAGCCCAATGTCAGATCCTGGCTCATGCACTTGCCGGACAACTCCATATCCTCCTGGGAAGACCTATGCCATCAGTTTGTCGGCGCCTTTACAGGCGGCCACAAGCCTCATGGCCAAGAGAGCGACCTTCATCTGCTCGCCCAGAAGGAAGGAGAGCCCCTGCGCAAGTATATTCAGAGATTCAGCCGCGTACAACACAACATCCCAGATATCCACCCTGCCGCGGTCATCAGCGCGTTCCATCAGAACGTGTGAAACCGCAGGATGCGGGAGGAGATGGCGATGTGCAAGATCAGAGACGTCAGTGAGCTATATGCCCTGGCCGACAAGTGTGCACGTGCTGAGGAAGGGAGGAAACTCCCCAGAGAGAATACATGAGCAGGAGGATCTGATAGTGAGGATGCTATCCCGGCAAAGAAAAACCGGCGGCGGAACAACATGAAGAAGAAAGGCAGAGATGTGCTAGTTGTTGAGCAGTCCGGCAACGGAGGTGTCGCCAAGAAAGCCAAAGCTGGTAGCTCCGGCAAGGAGATTGCCGCGGGCACCAACTACCAGGCCGTGGCGGTCGCCGACAAGCAGGACGGCACCAACAAGCAGTACTGCAAGATCCACTGCACCAAGGGCCATGACCTCCAGAGCTGCAAGAAGGTCGAGCAGCTTGTCGAGCAGCAAAAGGCTGAATACGAGCGACGCGACAAGGAGAAAGCCCAGGAAGGTGCTGGAGGAGCCGGCAAGAAACGCCCCGGCCGAGGAGGACGCCGCGGCAAGGCCAAGCAGCGGCAAGGAGACAGACCTCCCCGCGGCCGCGACAAGGATGAAGATGACGACAACGACGAAGACATGGATGATGACGAGACCGATGAGCAGGAGTTCCAGAAAGCCACAGAGGTCCTGTGTGTTGACGGCGGTGCTTCTCTGCATACTTCACACCGCCAGCTCAAGCAGTGGGTGCGGGAAGTCAATGCGGCAGAACCACCCATCGAGTCACGCAAGCCTCTGAAATGGCCCAGCACACCTATCATCTTTGATATTGAGGATCACCCTGATCGCATAACTGTGGTCGGGTGCTTGCCGATGTTGGTTTCACCAACTATCCGCAACCTCAAGGTCACTAAGATGCTAGTTGACGACGGGGCCGGCTTGAACCTGATCTCCTCCGCGGTACTCCAGAAACTCCAGATCCCTGACAGCGAGCTCGAAGAGACCGACACATTCCAAGGAATCAATCCGGGAAGGGGCAAACCGAAGGGAAAGATCACGTTGCCGGTGACATTTGGCAGCGAGTTGAACTTCAGGACTGAGAGGGTCACCTTTGACGTTGCTGACTTTCCATTGCCTTACAATGGGATACTCGGCCGTCCAGCACTCGCCAAATTCATGGCAGCCTCTCACTATGCATACAACATGCTGAAGATGCCAGGCTCGATAAGTGCCATCTCTGTCCCTGGCGACAAGAAGGATCCTCTTATCTGCGCCGACAAGATCTACCGGGAAGCAGCAGCCGCAACAGATCGCAAGTCACTTGCCGTTGAAGCTCCCGGGGGAAAGAAGAAGCCCAAGTCCGGCAAGAGTTCTGATGCCCACTCCGGCAAGCGCACCTCTTCGGAGTGCCGCGCTACCGTCGAGGACACACCATCGAGCTCCACTGGCAAGTGTAAGAAGACGATGGCAGATCCACCAAAGACCAAGAAGGTGTCCGCTAAGGAGGACAGCACTGGTGGTACCTTCACCATCAGTGCCACTCTCGACCCTAAATAGGAAGGCGCGCTCGTTGCTTTCCTGCGGGCGAACGTCGACGTGTTTGCATGGCAACCGTCTGACATCCCCGGTGTTCCCAAGAAAGTAATCGAGCACCACCTTGCCGTTTGTCCTCATGCGCGGCCCGTCAAGCAGAAAGTCAAGAAACAGGCAGTGGAGCGCCAAGAATTCATCGCAGAAGAAATCAAGAAATTGGAAGCGGCAGGCCTTGTTAGAGGAGTGCTCCATCCTACGTGGTTGGCCAATCCTGTAGTCGTGCGCAAGGCAAACGGGAAATGGAGGCTTTGTATCGGCTTTATCGATGTCAATAAAGCTTGTCCCAAAGACCCATTTCCCTTGCCGCGCATCGACCAGATTGTTGACTCCACGGCCGGATGTGACTTGCTTTCATTTCTTGATGCATACTCAGGATACCATCAGATCTTCATGGCAGAAGAGGATGAGGAGAAGACCGCATTCATCACTCCATGTGGCACATACTGTTTCATACGGATGCCTTTCGGTTTAAAGAATGCTGGTTCAACATTTGCAAGGGTAGTCCATGACGCTTTTGAGACACAACTACACAGAAATGTGGAAGCCTACATGGATGACATAGTGGTCAAGAGTAAGGACAAGGCGACCCTGATTCAAGATTTAGACGAAACCTTTGCAAATCTGCGCAAGATCAACCTCAAGCTTAACCCCGAGAAGTTTGTGTTTGGAGTCCCCTCCGGCAAGCTTCTCGGGTTCTTCGTGTCTCAGCGGGGAATTGAAGCCAATCCCGACAAGATCAAGGCCATTGAGCAGATTGAAGCACCAAAGCGCGTCAAGGATGTACGAAGACTTGCCGGTTGCGTGGCTGCTCTCAGCAGGTTTATCTCTAGATCTGCTGAGCATGCCTTGCCGTTTTTCAAAATATTGAAAAAGGCAGGTCCAATGAAATGGACTCCGGAAGCGGAAGCTGCGCTGCAGGACTTAAAGAGATACCTGTCCTCCACTCCAACACTTGTCGCACCTAAGCCACAAGAGAAGTTGCTGCTATATATAGCGGCAACCAATCAAGTGGTTAGTGATGCGTTAGTGGCGGAGAGGGAGGCAGATGATGAGCCGGCAACCGCGGCAGATGCATCTAGCGACAAGCAAGGAACTTCACCGATAAGCTCTGGTCCCGATAAAGATGGATCTGCGCAGGCGAGTAAGGAGATGCAGAAGAGAATGGTGCAACGCCCAGTTTACTTTGTCAGTTCCCTTCTGCAGGGGGCTAGGTCAAGGTACTCTGGCGTGCAGAAATTGCTTTTCGGCCTTCTCATGGCCTTGAGAAAACTGCGCCATTACTTCCAGGCACATGAGATCACAGTCGTCACTCGTTTTCCGCTGAGGAGGATACTGCAAAATCTAGAAGCAATAGGTAGGATTGTCGAGTGGGCACTGGAACTGTCAAGCTTTGGCCTCAAGTTTGAGAGCACTTCAACTATCCAAAGCAGAGCATTGGCAGAGTTCATAGCAGAGTGGACGCCGACACAAGATGAAGAAATTCCAGAAACAAGCATCCCCGTCAAGGAGGCAAGCAAAGAGTGGCTGATGTACTTTCATGGTGCCTTCTCGCTGCAAGGCGCCGGTGTGGGCGTGCTACTTCTTGCACCCACCAGAGAGCATGTCAAGTACGTAGTCCAAATGCACTTTCCCAAGGAGCAAGCAACGAACAATACCGCAGAGTATGAAGGTTTGCTTGCCGGTCTCAGGATCGCAGTGGACCTTGGGATCAAGAAGCTCATTGTCAGGGGTGACTCACAACTTGTCGTCCGCCAAGTGAAAAAGAATTATCAGAGTCCGTTGATGGAAGCTTACGTTGATGAAGTGAGAAAGCTAGAAGAGCACTTTTACGGCCTACAGATGGAACATGTCCCAAGAGCTCAAAACGACATTGCCGACGGCCTGTCGAAGTGCGCCGCACTTAAGTTACCTGTGGAACCAGGGATCTTTGTGGTCAAGCTGACTCAACCATCTGTAACGCCATCAACTGGACAGAGCAAGAAGAGGAAGTTGATTTCTGGTGACTATTTTCCGGCAGAGCTTCCCGAAGCCGCCGCCAAGAAGGTCCCCAAGATCAACACTAAGAGTGCTGAGGAGCAGTCTGCTCCGACAAGCCCTAGGGTTTGTTCCGTTGAAGCAGACGCTCCCGACAAGTTTTGCTCCGGCAAGCTTGCCGGGGAACATCAAGCTCCGGCTGAGCCGCAGGTTCTTGCCGTAGAAGCGGATGTTCCAGCAGCAGCAGATGTGCCATTAGTCCTTGTTGTCGAGCCGCAAGCTCCAGCATGGGCACAGCAAATTGTCCATTTCCTTCAAACAGGAGAACTTCCCGAAGAGCAAGAAGAAGCGGAAAGAGTAGCCCGGCAGTCAAGTATGTACAAGTTTGTCGACGACACACTATACAGAAGAAGACTCAACGGTGTGAAATTGAAGTGTATTCACCGGGAAGACGAACAAAAGCTGTTGGCAGAGATACATGGAGGCATATGTGGTCACCACATTGGTGCAAGAGCACTTGCTGGCAAAGCATTCCGGTAAGGTTTCTTTTGGCCGACAGCCCTCCAGGATGCAACTGCACAAGTAACCAAGTGTGAAGCGTGCCAGTTCCATTCCAAGCAGATACACCATCCAGCTCAAGCTCTCCAGACGATCCCTTTATCCTGGCAATTTTCGGTCTGGGGGCTCGACATCCTCAGCCCCTTTCCCCGAGCTGTCGGGGGCTTTGAGTACTTGTACGTTGCAATTGACAAGTTCACAAAGTGGCCGGAAGTGGAACCAGTGAGGAAGGTGACAGCACAGTCAGCAGTCAAGTTCTTCAGGTCGATTGTTTGCCGTTTCGGGATCCCTAACAGGATCATCACCGACAACAGCACACAATTCACGAGCCGCACCTTCATGAAGTACGTCCAAGATCTTGGCGCCAAGGTCTGCTTCGCTTCTGTTGCTCATCCGAGAAGCAACGGTCAAGCGGAGAGGGCGAATGCTGAAGTGCTGCGCGGGCTCAAGACCAGGACTTTCGACAGGCTGCACAAGTGCGGAAAGAACTGGATTGAGGAGCTGCCGGTTGTTCTTTGGTCGATCAGGATGACGCCAAATCGAGCCACTGGCCAGACACCTTTCGCTCTAGTCTATGGAGCAGAGGCAGTTCTCCCCACGGAACTCGTATACGGGTCACCTCGAGTGCTCGCTTATGATGAGCTTGAGCAAGAGCAGCTGTGACAAGATGACGCACTGCTCCTTGAGGAAGACTGTCTTCAGGCCGCTGTATGAGCTGCTCGATACCAGCAAGCTTTGCGCCGCTACCATAGCCGCAAAGTTAATGCCAGAAGTTTCAAGGAAGGCGACCTTGTTCTTCAGCGCGTTCAGTCCGCCAAGAATTCCAACAAGTTGACGCCGAGGTGGGAAGGCCCTTACCGGGTGAAACGAGTCACTAGGCCTAACGCTGTCCGCCTTGAGACCGAAGATGGCATTCCGGTGAGCAACTCCTGGAACATTGAGCATCTTCGTAAGTTTTACCCGTAGGGCGCGGTTGCCGGAACCCGTTCCGGCAAACACCTTTCCCTCGCCGGCAAGCTCTTCTCGCTCGACAAGGCTTGCCGCCTCCACTGCCTCTGCCTCCTCCACCGTGAACCCAAACTCGCCCGCAGCAGCGGCTGCCGCTGCCTCTTCCAGCCTAGTGGCGATGCGCTGCATCTCATCATCGGTGGTGTCGCGGGTGAGGCTCTTCTGTTCATCGGAGCGGATCGGCACTTCCACCAAGCTGTCAAAGAACTCCTGCACGATGTCGTCTGCAGGCTCTTGCCAAGTTGGGACAATTCCGTGCGAGTCGCACAGCGGCATCATTGCACGGATGCGGTCGAGCGAGGAGTTGTTGCACAGCGGAACGACACTCCTCGGCAACCTGAACGCTCCGGGATGTTCATGATCATGCTTGAACAGCTCTAGGAGCATCGCATCCAGTTCTAGGATGGTGAAGTTGAAGTTGAGGCCCGGGCGCAGCCTCATGATATCCGCCGTGTTCTGGAACTCCCAGGCGGGCCTCCTCCTCTCCTGCAGGGGGGCGATGCGGCGACGGAGAAAATCTGCGCCAACAGCGCCTACGGTGAGCCCGGCAAGCCTGAGGCGTAAGATCCGGGTGACGGCAATCTTCAGCCTAGCGTCTTCCGGGGCCATGCTGCTCCAATCGTTGCCGCGCACTACTGGGGTTTGGCGCTGAGCGGTAAATGGCTGCGGGTTCTCCTCGACAATCCAGCACCAGTCTGCTCTCCACTCATCCCACTTGCTGCGGAGCTCGCCCTCCAGATAAGCTTCCTTCTTGCCGGTCCTCGAGATCCAGGCGATTCCGCCGGATAAAGGCTCCCCTCTCTCAACTCGGGGCATAAAGAAGTGGCGGAAAAGGGCTACGTTTGGATAGACTCCGACAAAGTTTTCGTAGAGATGTGCGAAAACTGCCATGGTCAGAACGGCATTGGGGGTGAAGTCAAGGAGGCGGAGCCCGTAGGTGTTCATAATGTCGCAGAAAAATTCAGAGAAAGGCGGGCAGAGCCCACAGTAGAAGAACAACGCGAAGAAGGGATATCCATTCGGAGCCAGTTCCGAAGCGGCAGCTGAGAGTACCTTCGTGCGCGGATGCGCTCGCATCTCCGTCGACCAGAAGAGGTAGTAATACTCCCTCAGCTCCTTCGCGGCGAGTTGGGGGGGGGGGAGGTTTGCCCGCTCCTTTCGCAGCACCGCGAGCCGCTACGCCTCGGCCGACTTCACACACTTCCCCTTGTTGGCTTTCGGAGCCATGGCGGAGGTGGTGGGGGAGATCGACGGCGCTGGTGGTGCTGGTGGCGATGGGGGGCGGAGCGCTGCTCTCTTTCAGCTTTGGGAAGATGGGGGGAGCGGCGGAGATTTCTGAGGTTAGAGTAGCAACCGGCGAGATGGGCGAACTGCCCCTGTTTCCCCTGCTTATAAAGAGGGAGGGGGCGGACGTTCCGTCTTTCTGAATAAAGAAACCACCCACGATCTCTCCCATGACGCCGCATTCGATGCGTGTCGTTCGGGAGGGCGCGGTGGATACGGAGTAAGATACGGCGTAACCCAGGCCGCGCGTGCCCGTGCCCTATTTTGGGCCTGGCCCAACAGCGCTCGGCACCGTGTGTGGCCCAGGCCCGGGGGCTCCTGCCGGTGTACTAGAGTAGGGGTACCCTAGTATCCCGAACTTGTGCACGGGCCGTCGCAGCACCCCGCGGCAGGGCTTGCCGGGTGAACGCCAAGGTCCTCCATGGTTCCTTTGGAACCATTCAAGAACAAAGTATTCAAGCCAAGGAGACAAGGCCCCGGCAAGAGGAGCTTGCCGGGAAGCCATTCAAGAACAAAGTATTCAAGCCAAGGAGACAAGGCCCCGGCAAGAGGAGCTTGCCGGGAAGGCCAACCAGGGCATCTCAAGGAACTTGCCGCGACGCGCCGCGCGTCCCGGCGAGGCCCGGTGAGCGACAAGCTTCCGGGCGCGACAAGACAACGACCGCGGCAAGGCGCTTGCCGCGACAAGCTACCACTCTGTACCCGCGCTCCAGCACATCCACCAACACGTCGCCCTGGGGCCTTTCCAGGCGCGCGTGGCAGGAGACTGTGCAGCCAGCGGTGCGCGGTGGCAAGCGGCGCTGACAAGATTGCCATCGTGGCAAGCGGTGGCGCCCCTGACGGTCCCTTTCTACACTATTTGGGTGATGCAGACGGGCATTTAATGCCTTTGTCCCCTGCCGTCAGGGTTAGGTAGGATACACTGTACAGGTAGTTGTACCAACCGCAACACTTTTCCATTTTTACCCTTGACTGCGTTGCCTCTTGTCGGTGACCCCTTGAGCATATAAAAGGAGGCCCATGCGCAACGTAGAGGGGGGTTCGAAAGGTTCGAAGCCAGAAACACACTCACGCTCGGTCTCGTTAGCAGCTAGAGTGTACTGTAGCATTCAGCGCTCCCGAGCAAGAACTCAATATACTCAGACATGCAGCAGTACGAGTATTATCTCTCCGAAGAGCTCCGAAGCTGGGTAAACTGCTCGTGTGCTTTGCCTCGATCTGCTCTTCGTGCGATCCCCGTCCCCCGCCGAACCGAAAGGGGCTCGGTCCGCCGGTCCCATAGGTGTTCGTGGATCAGTTTCCCCGACATCTTTGGTGTGCCAGGTAGGGCTAAAAATGGAAAAGTGTTGCCATTGGTACAACTACCTGTACAGTGTATCCTACCTAACCCTGACGGCAGGGGACAAAGGCATTAAATGCCCGTCTGCATCGCCCAAATAGTGTAGAAAGGGACCGTCAGGGGCGCCACCGCTTGCCACGATGGCAATCTTGTCAGCGCCGCTTGCCACCGCGCACCGCTGGCTGCACAGTCTCCTGCCACGCGCGCCTGGAAAGGCCCCAGGGCGACACGTTGGTGGATGTGCTGGAGCGCGGGTACAGAGTGGTAGCTTGTCGCGGCAAGTGCCTTGCCGCGGTCGTTGTCTTGTCGCGCTCGGAAGCTTGTCGCTCACCGGGCCTCGCCAGGACGCGCGGCGCGTCGCGACAAGTTCCTTGAGATGCCCTGGTTGGCCTTCCCGGCAAGCTCCTCTTGCCGGGGCCTTGTCTCCTTGGCTTGAATACTTTGTTCTTGAATGGCTTCCCGGCAAGCTCCTCTTGCCGGGGCCTTGTCTCCTTGGCTTGAATACTTTGTTCTTGAATGGTTCCAAAGGAACCACGGAGGACCTTGGCGGTCACCCGGCAAGCCCTGCCACGGGGTGCTGCGACTGCCCGTGCACAAGTTCGGGATAATAGGGTACCCCTACTCTAGTACACCGACATCATCCTTGCTGTACACACCTTTTGGGAGAAGCCTATTTGATTAGAATTTGCTAGAATACTCTATGTGCTTCACTTATATCTTTTGAGCTTGATAGTTTTTGCTCTAGTGCTTCACTTATATCTTCTAGAGCACGGTGGTGTCTTAATTTTGAAGAAATTACTAGTCTCTCATGCTTCACTTATATCTTTTTGAGAGTCTTTTAGAACAGCATGGTATTTTCTATGGTTATAAAAATTGGTCCTAGAATGGTAGGCATCCAAGTTGGGTATAATAAAAACTATCATAGAAAGTGAATTGGATGCTATGATCAATTTGATACTTGATAATTGTTTTGAGATATGGAGGTAGTGATATTAAAGTCATGCTAGTTCGGTGATTATGAATTTAAAGAATGCTTGTGTTGAAGTTAGCAAGTCCCATAGCATGCACGTATGGTTAAAGTTGTGTAACAAATTTGAAACATGAAGTGTACCTGGCTTGTGCATCCTTATGAGTGGCGGTCGGGGATGAGCGATGGTCTTTTCCTACCAATCTATCCCCCTAGGAGCATGCGCATAGTACTTGAGTTTTGATGACTTCTAAATTTTTGCAATAAGTATATGAGTTCTTTTGACTAATGTTGAGTCCATGGATTATACGCACTTTTACCTTTCCGCCATTGCTAGCCTCTTCGGTACCATGCATTGCCCTTTCTCACCTTGAGAGTTGGTGCAAACTTCGCCGGTGCATCCAAACCCCGTGATACGATACGCTCTATCACACATAAACCTCCTTATATCTTCCTCAAAACAACCACCATTACCTACCTACTATGGCATTTCCATAGCCATTCCGAGATATATTGCCATGCAACTTTCCACCGTTCCGTTCATCATCATCATGACATACTTTACTTTTGTCATATTGCCATTGCATGATCATGTAGTTGACATCGTATTTGTGGCAAAGCCACCATGCATTATTTTTCATACATGCCACTCTTGATTCATTGCACGATCCCGGTACACCGCCGGAGGCATTCATATAGAGTCATATCTTGTTCTAGTTTCGAGTTGTAATTCATATGTTGTAATCAATAGAAGTGTGATGATCATCATTATTAGAACATTGCCCAAAGAAAAAAAAGAAAAAAAAGAAGAAAGGCCAAAAGGATAAAAAAGAAAGGCCCCAAAAAAGAAAAAAGAAAATAAATAAAAAGGGCAATGTTACTATCTCTTTTTCCACACTTGTGCTTCAAAGTAGCACCTTGTTCTTCATGTAGTGAGTCTCATATTTTTGTGCTTCAAAGTAGCACCATGTTTTTCATATAGTGGGTCTCATAAGTTGTCTTTTTCATACTAGTGGGAATTTTTCATTATAGAACTTGGCTTGTATATTCCTACGATGGGCTTCCTCAAATGCCCTAGGTCTTTGTGAGCAAGCAAGTTGGATGCACACCCAGTAGTTTTCTTTTGTTGAGCATTCAGTTATAGCTCTAGTGCATCCGTTGCATGGCAATCCCTACTCCTCATGTTGACATCAATTGATGGGCATATCCATAGCTCGTTGATTATCCTCGTCAATGTGAGACTTTCTCCATTTTTTATCTTCTCCACACAATTCCCATCATCATATTCTATTCCACCCATAGTGCTATATCCATGGCTCACGCTCATGTATTGTGTGAAGGTTGAAAAAGATTGAGATTATTTAAGTATGAAACAATTGCTTGGCTTGTCATCGGGGGTATAGAAGTTGGGAACATTTTTGTGTGATGAAAATGAAGCATAGCCTAACTATATGATTTTGTAGGGATGAACTTTCTTTTGCCATGTTATTTTGAGAAGACATGATTACTTTGATTAGTATGCTTGAAGTGTTACTATTTCTTTTATCAATATGAACTTTTGTTTTGAAGCATTTGGATCTGAACATTCATGCCACAATAAAGAAAATTACATTGAGAATTATGCTAGGTAGCATTCCACTTCAAAAATTTCTTTTTTATCATTTACCTACTCGAGGACGAGCAGGAATTAAGCTTGGGGATGCCTGATACATCTCCAACATATCTATAATTTTTTATTGTTCCATGCTATTATATTACCCCTTTTGGATGTTTATGGGCTTTATTTTACACATTTATATCATTTTTGGGACTAACCTACTAACCGGAGTCCCAGCCCATATTGTTGTTTTTTTTGCCTATTTCAGTATTTCAAAGAAAAGGAATATCAAACGGAGTCCAAACGGAATGAAACCTTCGGGAGCGTGATTTTTGGAACGAACGTGATCCAGAGGACTTGGAGTGCAAGTGAAGAAGCAGCCGAGGCTCCCACGAGATAGGAGGGCGCCCCCCTTGTATAGAGCGCGCCCCCTGTCTCGTGGGCCCCTCGGGCGGCCACCGACGTACTTCTTCCACCTATATAAGCCTACGTACCCCAAAAACATCTAGGGGCAGACGAAACACAATTTCCACCACCGTAACCTTATGTATCCGCGAGATCTCATCTTGTAGCCTTCGCCGGCACTCTGCCAGCGGGGGAATCGACCACGGAGGGCTTCTACATCAACATCCTTGCCCCTCCGATGAGTTGTGATTAGTTTACCACAGACCTACGGGTCCATAGTTATTAGCTAGATGGCTTCTTCTCTCTTTTTGGATCTCAATACAATGTTCTCCCCCTCTCTTGTGGAGATCTATTCGATGTAAACTCTTTTTGCGGTGTGTTTGTCGAGATCCGATGAATTGTGGGTTTATGATCAAGTTTATCTATGAATAATATTTGAATCTTCTCTGAATTCTTTTATGTGTGATTGAGTTATCTTTGCAAGTCTCTTTGATTTATCAGTTTGGTTTGGCCTACTAGATTGATCTTTCTTGCCATGGGAGAAGTGCTTAGCTTGGGTTCAATCTTGCGGTGTCCTTACCCAGTGACAGAAAGGGTTGCAAGGCACGTATTGTATTGTTGCCATCGAGGATAACAAGATGGGGTTTATATCATATTGCTTGAGTTTATCCCTCTACATCATGTCATCTTGCTTAATGCGTTACTCTGTTCTTATGAACTTAATACTCTAGATGCATGCTGGATAGCGGTCGATGTGTGGAGTAATAGTAGTAGATGCAGGCAGGAGTCGGTCTACTTGTTACGGACGTGATGCCTATATACATGATCATGCGTAGATAATCTCATAATTATTCGCTTTTCTATCAATTGCTCAACAGTAATTTGTTCACCCACCATAATACTTATGCTCTCTTGAGAGAAGCCACTAGTGAAACCTATGGCCCCCGGGTCTATCTCTTATCATATTTGCTTCCAATCTACTTTTATTTGCATCTTTACTGTTTGCATCTATATTATAAAATACCAAAAAAAATATTTGTCTTATCTTACTATCTTTATTAGATCTCACTTTCGCAAGTGGCCGTGAAGGGATTGACAACCCCTTTATTGTGTTGGTTGCGAGTTCTTTGTTTGTTTGTGTAGGTGCGTGGGACTATTGAGGAGCCTCCTACTGGATTGATACCTTTTTCTCAAAAACTGAAGGAAATACTTACGCTACTATTGCTGCATCACCCTCTCCTCTTCGAGGAAAACCAACGCAAGATCAAGACGTAGCACGGAGTCCCGAGGAATCAACCAAAGGTTTCCATTCTGGTGCAACAAGACCAAGACCACCAGGACGGTAGGACGGAGGTCATCGACGAGTCCACCGCAGCGTCACGACGAGAAGCTTTTCTCAGGGGAAGAGTGCTTTTGTCAGGATAGACTGTACTACTTGTCCCCTTTCAAATCCGGCCGTTGTGGGATCCCTTCCCGCTCATATTTGGGAAGAGGATCAAGGCCACTATAAATAGGACTAGCCACCACCGTAGAAGGGGAGGGGATCAGAACAAGTAGAACTAGCATACACCACACCATCTCAAGAACACCTCACCTCCTGAGGCTTGTTCATCCACTGTACTAGCTCATCCTCAACCCTTCGAGGCAATCCACCAAAATGCTGGAGTAGGGTATTACACCCTTCGGTGGCCCGAACCAGGATAAATCTGTTGTGTCTCTTGTCCCTTTGAGCTCGACGCGCTAGGCTTAGGAGGATCGCGAGTAGGCATGCTGGGTAGGTTGAGATCTCCGCATGCACCCTAGAGTTCGAAGTTCTCAAGGGTTTGTGGATCCCACAATCCAACACCGAGAGGGCGAGAATGTGTCCATGTACCCTCGTAGACTGAAAGCAGAAGCGTTAGGTTAACGCGGTTGATGTAGTCAAACGTCTTCATGATCCAACCGATCTAGCACCGAACATACGGCACCTCCGAGTTCAGCACATGTTCAGCTCGATGACGTCCCACAAACTCTTGATCCAGTAGAGGGTCGAGGGAGAGTGTCATCAGCACGATGGCGTGGCGATGGTGATGGTGATGTGATTCGTGCAGGGCTTCTCCTAAGCACTGCGACACTATGACCAAAGGAGTAAATGTGGAGGGGGGGGGGCGCACACGGCTAAGAGAACAACTGATGAGCTTTGGGGTGCCCCCTGCCCCCGTATATAAAGGAGGGGAGGAAGAGGCTGTCCACCAAGGGGGCGCACCAAGAGGGGGAGTCCTACTAGGACTCCGCTCCTAGTAGGATTCAGCCCCAGCTCCTTTTCCTTTCTCATAGGAGCAAAAAGGGAAGGAGAGGGAGAGGGAGAGGGAAAGAGGAAAGGGGGTCGCGCCCCCCTCCCCTTGTCCAATTCGGACTCCCTTGGGGGTGGGGCGCACCACCCTGCGGGCTCCCCTCTATTTCTCCCCTATGGCCCATGAAGGCCCATTACTTCCTCGGGGGGTTCCGGTAACCCCTCGGTAGTCCAGAAAAATACCCGAACCACTCAAAACCATTCCGGTGCCCGAATATCATCTTCCAATATATCAATCTTTACCTCTCGACCATTTCGAGACTCCTCATCATGTCCATGACATCATCCGGGACTCCAAACAATCTTCGATCACTAAAACACATAACTCATAATACAAATCGTCATCCAACGTTAAGCATGCGGACCCTATGAGTTCGAGAACTATATAGACATGACCGAGACACATCTCCGGTCAATAACCAATAGCGGAACCTGGATGCTCATATTGGTTCCTACATATTCTATGAAGATCTTTATCAGTCAACCCGCAATGACAACATACATTATTCCCTTTGTCATCGGTATGTTACTTGACCGAGATTCTATCGTCGGTATCCTCATACCTAGTTCAATCTCGTTACCGGCAAGTCTCTTTACTCGTTCTGTAATGCATCATTCCGTAACTAACTCATTAGTCACATTGCTTGCAAGGCTTATTTGATGTGCATTACCAAGAGGGCCCAGAGATACCTCTCCGATACTCGGAGTGACAAATCCTAATCTTGATCTATGCCAACCCAACAAACACCTTCAGAGACACCCGTAGAGCATCTTTATAATCACACAATTACGTTGTGACGTTTGATAGCACACAAGGTGTTCCTCCAGTATTTCGGAGTTGCATAATCTCATAGTTAGAGAATATGTATAAGTCATGAAGAAAGCAATAGCAATAAAACTTAACAATCATTATGCTAAGCTAACGGATGGGTCTTGTCCATCACATCATTCTCTAATGATGTGATCCCATTCATCAAATGACAACACATGTCCATGGTCAGGAAACTTAACCATCTTTGATTAACGAGCTAGTCAAGTAGAGGCAACCTAGGGACACTTTTTTTTGTCTATGTATTCACACATGTACTAAGTTTATGGTTAATACAATTCTAGCATGAATAATAAACATTTATCATGATATAAGGAAATATAAATTACAACTTTATTATTGCCTCTAGGGCATATTTCCTTCAGTCTCCCACTTGCACTAGAGTCACTAATCTAGTTCACATCGCCATGTGATTTAACACCAATAGTTCACATCATCATGTGATTAACACCCATGGTTCACATCACCATGTGACCAACACCCAAAGGGTTTACTAGAGGTAGTAATCTAGTTCACATCGCCATGTGATTAACACCCAAAGAGTACTAAGGTGTGATCATGTTTTGCTTGCGAGAGAGGTTTAGTCAATGGGTCTGCTACATTCAGATTTGTATGTATTTTGCAAATTTCTACGTCTACAATGCTCTGCATGGATCTACTCTAGCAAATTGCTCCGACTTTTAATATGTATCCAGATTGAGACTCAGAGTCATCCGGATCGGTGTAAAATCTTGTATCGACGTAGCTCTTTACGACGAACTCTTTATCACCTCCATAACCAAGAATTATTTCATTAGTCCTCTTTAGGTAACTAAGGATAACTTTGACTGCTATCCAGTGATCCACTCCTGGATCACTATCGTACCCCCTTGCCAAACTCATGGCAAGGTAAACAATAGGTCTAGTACACAACATAGCATACATTATAGAACCTATGGCTGAGGCATGGGGAATGACTTTCATTCTCTTTCTATTTTCTGTCATGGTCGGGTTTTGAGTCTTACTCAACTTTACACCCTGCAACATAGGAAGGAACTCCTTCTTTGACTATTCCATTTTGAACTACTTCAAAATCTTGTCAAGGTATGTACTTGTTGAAAAATCTTATCAAGCGTCTTGATCTATCTCTATAGATCTTAATGCCCAATATGTAAGCAGCTTCACTGAGGTCTTTCTTTGAAAAACGCCTTTCAAACACTCCTTTATGCTTTCCAGAAAATTCTACATCATTTCCAGTCAACAATATGTCATCCACATACACTTATCAGAAAGGTTGTAGTGCTCCCACTCACTTTCTTGTAAATACAGGCTTCACCACAAGTCCGTTTAAAACTATATGCTTTGATCAACTTATCAAAGCGTATATTCAAACTCTGAGATGCTTGCACCAGTCCATAGATGGATCGCTGGAGTTTGCACACTTTGTTAGCACCTTTAGGATCGACAAAATCTTTTGGTTGCATCGTATACAACTATTCTTTAAGAAATCCATTAAGGAATGCTGTTTTGACATCCAGTTGCCGGATTTCATAAAATACGACAATTGCTAACATGATTCGGACAGACTTAAGCATCGCTACGAGTGAGAAAATCACATCGTAGTCAACACTTTGAACTCGTCGAAAACCTTTTGCGACAAGTCGAGCTTTGTAGATAGTAACACTACCATTAGCGTCTATCTTCCTCTTGAAGATCCATTTATTCTCAATGGCTTGCCGATCATCGAGAAAGTCAACCAAAGTCCATACTTTGTTCTCATACATGGATCCTATCTCAGATTTCATGGCCTCAAGCCATTTTGCGGTATCTGGGCTCATCATCGCTTCCTCATAGTTCATAGGTTCGTCATGGTCTAGTAACAGGACTTCCAGAACAGGATTACCGTACCACTCTAGTGCGGAACGTGCATTGGTTGACCTACAAGGTTTGGTAGTAACTTGATCTGAAGTTTCATGATCATCATCATTAGCTTCCTCTCTAGTTGGTGTAGGCATCACGGGAATGGTTTTCCGTGATGAGCTACTTTCCAATTCGAGAGAAGGTACAATTACCTCATCAAGTTCTACTTTCCTCCCACTCACTTCATTTGAGAGAAACTCCTTCTCTAGAAAGGATCCATTCTTAGCAACAAAGATCTTGCCTTCAGATCTGTGATAGAAGGTGTACACAACAGTATCTTTTGGGTATCCAATGAAGACGCATTTCTTCAATTTGGGTTCGAGCTTATTAGGCTAAAGCTTTTTCACATAAGCACCGCAACCCCAAACTTTAAGAAATGACAACTTAGATTTCTTGCCAAACCACAGTTCATACGGTGTCATCCTAACGGATTTAGATGGTGCCCTATTTAACGTGAGTGCAGCTATCTCTAATGCATAACCCCAAAATGATAGTGGTAAATTGGTAAGAGACATCATAGATCGCACCATATCTAATAAAGTACGGTTACGATGTTCGAACACACCATTATGTTGTGGTGTTCCAGGTGGCATGAGTTGTGAAACTATTCCACATTTTTAAATGAAGGCCAAACTCATAACTCAAATATTTGCCTCCATGATCAGATCATAGAAACTTTATTTTCTTGTTACGATGATTCTCCACTTCACTCTGAAATTCCTTGAGCTTTTCAAATGTTCCAGACTTGTGTTTCATCAAGTAGATATACCCATATCTTCTCAAATCATCTGTGAAGGTCAAAAAATAACGATACCTACAGCGTGCCTTAACACTCATCGGACTGCATACATCGATATGTATTATTTCCAATATGTCATTGGCTTGCTCCATTGTTTCGGAGAACGAACTTTCAGTCATCTTGCCCATGAGGCATGGTTTGCAAGTATCAAATGATTCATAAACAAGTGATTCCAAAAATCCACCTGTATGGAGTTTCTTCATGCTCTTTACACCAATATGACCTAAACGGCAGTGCCACAAATATGTTGCACTATCATTATCAACTTCGCATATTTTGGCATCAATATTATGAATATGTGTATCACTACAATCGAGATTCGATAAACCATTTACATTGGATGTATGACCATAGAAGGTTTTATTCATGTAAACAGAACAATAGTTATTCTCTGACTTAAATGGATAACTGTATCGCAATAAACATGATCCAATCATATTCATGCTCAATGCAAACACCAAATAACATTTATTTAGGTCCAACAGTAATCCCGAAGGTAGAGGGAGTGTGCGGTGGTCGCTTCCAACACACATCGTCACCTCACCCTTAACTAGTCTCTGTTAATTTTGCAACTCCTATTTCGAGTTACTAATCATAGCAACTGAACCGGTATCAGATACCCTGGGGTTACTATAAACACTAGTAAAGTACACATCAATAACACGTATATCAAATATACTTTTGTTCACTTTTCCATCCTTCTTATCCGCCAATTATTTGGGGTAGTTCTGCATCCAGTGACCATTCCCTTTGTAGTAGAAACACTCAGTTTCAGGCTTAGGTCTAGCTTTGGGCTTCTTTACGGGAGTGGCAACTTCCTTGCCATTCTTCTTGAAGTTCCCTTTCCTTCCCTTTGCCCTTTTCTTGAAACTAGTGGTTTTTTTAACCATCAACACTTAATGCTCTTTCTTGATTTCTACCTTTGCTGATTTCAGCATCACGAAGAGCTCGGGAATCATTTTTGCCATGCCTTGCATATTATAGTTCATCACGAAGTTCTAGTAGCTTGGTGATAGTGACTAGAGAACTTTGTCAATCAATAGCTTATCTGGAAGATTAACTCCCACTTGATTTAAGTGATTGTAGTACCCCAGACATTCTGAGCACATGCTCACTGGCTGAGCTATTCTCCTCCATCTTGTAGGCAAAGTACTTGTCAGAGGTCTCATACCTCTCGACACGGGCATAAGTTTGAAATACCAATTTCAGCTCTTGTAACATCTCATATGCTCCATGGCGTTGAAAACCTTTTTGAAGTCCTGGTTCTAAGTTGTAAAGCATGGTGCACTAAACTATTAAGTAGTCATCATACCGAGCTTTGTCAAACGTCCATAACGTCTGCATCTACTCCTGCAATAGGTCTATCACCTAGCGGTGCATCAAGGACATAATTCTTCTGTGTAGCAATGAGGATAATCCACAGATCACAGACCAAGTCCGCATCATTGCTACTATCACCTTTCAAGTTATTTTTCTCTAGGAACATATCAAAAATAAACGGGGATCTACATCGCGAGCTATTGATCTACAACACAATTTGCAAATACTATCAAGACTAAGTTCATGATAAATTTAAGTTCAATTAATCATATTACTTAAGAACTCCCACTTAGATAGACATCCCTCTAGTCATCTAAATGATCACGTGATCCATATCAACTAAACCATGTCCGATCATCACGTGAGATGGAGTAGTTCTCAATGGTGAACATCTCTATGTTGATCATATCTACTATATGATTCACGTTCGACCTTTCGGTCACAGTATTCCAAGGCCACATCTGCATATGCTAGGCTCGTCAAGTTTAACCTGGGTATTCTGCACATGCAAAACTGTCTTGCACCCGTTGTATGTGAACCTAGAGCTTATCACACCCGATCATCATGTGGTGTCTCAGCACGACGAACTGTAGCATTGGTGCCTACTCAGGGAGAACACTTATACCTTGAAATTTAGTGAGGGATCATCTTATAATTCTACCGCCGTACTAAGCAAAATAAGATGCATAAAATATAAACATCACATGCAATCAAAATATGTGACATGATATGGCCATTATCATGTTGTCCCTTTGATCTCCATCTCCAAAAGCATCGTCATGATCTCCATCGTCACCGGCTTGACACCTTGATCTCCATCGTAGCGTCGTTGTTGTCTCGCCAACTATTGCTTCTACAACTATCGCCACCACATAGTGATAAAGTAAATCAATTACATGGCGATTGCATTTCATACAATAAAGCGACAACCATAAGGCTCCTGCCAGTTGCGGATAACTTTAACAAAACATGATCATCTCATACAATAACTTATATCACATCATGTCTTGACCATATCACATCACAACATGCCCTGCAAAATCAAGTTAGACGTCCTCTACTTTATTGTTGCAAGTTTTTCGTGGCTGCTACGGGCTTCTAGCAAGAACTGTTCTTACCTATAGCCGTACTAAGAAAAATAAGATGCATAAAGATAAACCTCACATGAAACCAAAATATGTGACATGATATGGCCATCATCATCTTGTGCTTTTGATCTCCATCTCCAATGCATCATCATGATCTCCATTGTCACCGGTTCGACACCTTGATCTCCATCGTTGCGTTGTGGTCGTCTCGCAAACTATTGCTTCTAGAAATGTCGCTACCGCATAGTGATAAAGTAACGCAATTACATGGCATTTGCATTTCATACAATAAAGAGACTACCATAAGGCTCCTGCCTGTTACCGATAACTTCTACAAAACATGATCATCTCATAGAACAACGTATATCACATCATGTCTTGACCATATCACATCACAACATGCCCTGCAAAAACAAGTTAGACGTCCTCTACTTTGTTGTTGCAAGTTTTACGTGGCTGCTACGGGCTTCTAGCAAGAACCATTCTTACCTACGCATCAAAACCACAACGATTTTTTGTCAAGTGTGCTATTTTAACCTTCAGCAAGGACCGGTCGTAGTCAAATTCGATTCAACTAAAGTTGGAGAAACAGACACTCGTCAGCCACCTGTGTGCAAAAGCACATCGGTAGAACCGGTCTCATGAACATGGTCATGTAATGTTGGTCTAGGCCGCTTCATCCAATAATGCCGCCGAATCAAAGTATGACATGCTGGTAAGCAGTATGACTATAATCGCCCACAACTATTTGTGTTCTACTCGTGCATATCATCTACGCATAGATCTATCTCTGATACCACTGTTGGGGAACATAGCATCCAATTTCAAAAAAAAAATCCTACGATCACACAAGATCTATCTAGGAGATGCGTAGCAACGAGAGGGGGAGAGTGTGTCCACGTACCCTCGTAGACCGAAAGCGGAAGCGTGAGGTTAACGTAGTTGATATAGTCAAACGTCTTCACGATCCAACCGATCTAGTACCAAACGTACGGCACCTCCGAGTTCAGCACACGTTCAGCTTGATGGCGTCCCTCAAACTCTTGATCCAGCAGAGGGTCGAGGGAGAGTTTCGTTAGCACGACAGTGTGGCGACAGTGATGGTGATGTGATCTGCACAGGGCTTCGCCTAAGCACTACGACCCTATGACCGGACGAGTAAATTGTGGAGGGGGGCACCGCACACGGCTAAGAGAAATAACTGATGTGCTTTGGGGTGCCCCCTGCCCCCATATATAAAGGAGGGGAGGAGGAGGCCGGCCATCGAGGGGGCGCGCCAAGGGGGGGTGGAGTCCCACTAAGATTCTACTCCTAGTAGGATTCCCCCCTCTTTTTCCTTTCTCATCGGAGGGAAAAGGGAAGGAGAGGGAGAGGAAGAGGGAAAGAGGAGAGGGGGTCGCGCCCCCTCCCCTTGTCCCATTTGGACTCCCTTGGGGGGGCGCCACCTTGGGGGCTCCCCTCTCTTTCTCCCCTATTGCCCATGAAGGCCCATTACTTCCCCGGGGGGTTCCGGTAACCCCTCGGTACTCCGGAAAAATACCCGAACCACTTGAAACCATTCCGATGTCCGAATATCATCTTCCAATATATCAATCTTTACCTCTCGACCATTTTGAGACTCCTCGTCATGTCTGTGATCTCATCCGGGACTCCGAACAATCTTCAGTCACCAAAACATATAACTCGTAATACAAATCGTCATCGAACGTCAAGCGTGTGGACCCTACGGGTTCAATAACTATATAGACATGACCGAGACACATCTCTGATCAATAACCAATAGCGGAACCTGGATGCTCAAATTGGTTCTTGCATATTCTACAAAGATCTTTATCGGTCAAACCACAATGACAACATACGTTATTCCCTTTGTCATCGATATGTTATTTGCTCGAGTTTCGATCGTCGATGTCCTCATACCTAGTTCAATCTAGTTACCGGCAAGTTTCTTTACTCGTTCTGTAATGACATTGCTTGCAAGGGTTGTATGATGTGCATTACCGAGAGGGCCCAGAGATACCTCTCCGATACTCGGAGTGACAAATCCTAATCTTGATTTAGGCCAAGCCAACAAACAGCTTCGGAGACACATGTAGAGCATCTTTATAATCACCCAGTTACGTTGTGACGTTTGATAGCACACAAGGTGTTCCTCCAGTATTCGGGAGTTGCATAATTTCATAGTCAGAGGAATATGTATAAGTCATGAAGTAAGAAATAGCAATAAAACTTAACGATCATTATGCTAAGCTAACGGATGGGCTTGTCCATCACATCATTCTCTAATGATGTGATGTCGTTCATCAAATGACAACACATGTCCATGGTCAGGAAACTTAACCATCTTTAATTAGCGAGCTAGTCAAGTAGAGGCATAATAGGGACACTCTGTTTTGTCTATGTATTCACACATGTACTAAGTTTCTGGTTAATAGAATTCTAGCATGAATAATAAACATTTATCATGATATAAGGAAATATAAAATAACAACTTAATTATTGCCTCTAGGGCATATTTCCTTCACGTACATATTGGTTGATCGGTCTCTCTGCAACGATGAACCGTGGCCGAGCAAGTAGTGGCACATGTAGTAGTAGAGCCCCCGACGTAGCAGTTCAGGCAGTCCAGTCAAAACTGTGTACACAAACGTACAGCCAGATGCCAAAAAATACGGCCACATATGTACATATGGGCGGGGTCTCGAACGCCTACTCGCGCATATGTACGGCCAGGGCTCGTGTACATGGAGAGGCAATGGACGGTAGCAACGGCGTCCTGTTCATCGGCAACCAACTGGCTGGGTCAGAACGGAGAAAGAATGTCCTGTTCATTGGGAGGCAACAAACTGGGTCGAAATGCATTGTGTTCAATGGGAGCCAAATGGCTTAGATAGAACAGCCGGAACGGGGTCTAGCGTACCACAAAACGGAGGAAAACGGCCTTTTGTTCGACCGCGTATGGCCAAAACAAGGTCTTGTTCATTGGGAAGGGTCTGGCATACCGCAGAACGGAGGAAATGGCCTTCTGTTCGACCGCGTACTGTCGATAGAGGGTCCTGTTCATCGGGACGTGTCTGGCATACCGTAAAATGGAGGAAACAAACTTCTGTTCAAGTGCCTACGGTCAAAACGGGTTCCTGTTGATCGGGAGGGGTGTGGCGTACCGCAAAACAAAGGAAACAGACTTCTGTTGGAGCGCCTACGGTGAAATGGGGTCCTGTTCATCCATCATCTGCTGCCTCGCTCGAGCCTTGATATGTCTCCAACGTATCTACTTTTCGAAACACTTTTGCCCTTGTTTTGGACTCTAACTTGCATGATTTGAATGAAACTAACCCGGACTGACGCTGTTTTCAGCAGAACTGCCATGATGTTGTTTTATGTGTAGAAAATAAAAGTTCTCGGAATGTCCTGGAAATCCACGGAGGCACTTTTTGGAATTAATAAGAATTTTTGGCAAAAGAATTAATGTCAGGGGCCCATAGCCTGTCCACGAGACAGGCCCCCCCCTAGGGCGTGGCCTCCTATCTCGTGGCCCCCCTCGACCTCCTCCGACCTCAACTCCAACTCCATATATTCCGTCTCGGGGAGAAAAAAAATAGGGAGAAAGTTTCATCGCGTTTTACGACACAGAGCCGCCGCCAAGCCCTAATCTCTCTCGGGAGGGCTGATCTGGAGTCCGTTCGGGGCTCCGGAGACGGGGATTCATCGCCGTCGTCATCATCAACCATCCCCCATCACCAATTTCATGATGCTCACTACCGTGCGTGAGTAATTCCATCGTAGGCTTGCTGGACGGTGATGGGTTGGATGAGATTTACCATGTAATCAAGTTAGTTTTATTAGGTTTTGATCCCTAGTATCCACTATGTTCTGAGATTGATGTTGCTATGACTTTGCATGCTTCCAGTGAACCTACTGTAGACACACCTGAGAATCCCCATGATATTTCTATCTCTGATGCTGAAACTCAATCAGGTGATGAACATGAACCTAGTGATAATGTTAATGATAATGTTCATGTTGATGCTCAACCTAGCAAAGACAATGATGTAGAGATTGAACCTGCTCACTAGTAGAAAACGGAGCTTTAGCGCCGGTTTGTAAGGGCCTTTAGTGCCGGTTCCATAACCGGCACTAAAGTGTGGTCACTAAAGCCCCCCCCCCTTTAGTACCGGTTCGGCACGAACCGGCGCTAAAGTGCCACCACGTGGCGTGAGCTTGCGCCCTGGTATGGGGGACCTTTAGTACCGGTTGGTGTTAACAACCGGTACTAAAGGTTTTTTTTTGATTTTTTTCTGAAAAATTTGGATTTTTTTTAATTTTTAATTTTTCTGAATTATTTGATGATTTATTCTCTAATCACCTCTCTTAACTGCTCAAGTGTGGATCACTCATTCCAAATCATCTAACTTCCCGACCAGTCACCAATCCCTCTCACTACTCTAGCCCGAGCACGCTTAACTTTCGGGTTCTATTCTCCTTCTTTTCCGAGTCTGCACTTGTTGTTTTCCTGACAATAGTAGGATGTCAATCCTATTAACCCTCAGGCGTTTAGCTTGAGCATGAAGTCACACATTTCACCGTTTGAGTTTGAAACTATTATTCTAAAAAACAGTAATTATTTAGTAACGCTAATATTTCTTGAATAAGTTTGACCATAGTTTGACCACAGTTTGACCATAGTTTGACCAGATTTGACAAAAATTCAAAAAATTGAAATAATTATTTAGTAACACTAACATTCTTGAATAATTATGTAGTAACATTAATACTTCTTGAATAAGTAGTTTGACCAGATTTAACCAATTTTTTTTAAAAAAACTGAAATTTGACCATATCTTTTTTTCCTTTTGGAATTTGAGGATTCTAAAAAATTCCAAACAGGCCGTAGGTGGTCTCCATCGGATGCGGATTTTCGTGCTAAATTTTTTGATATATTATACGTTTTTTCCGACATCGTATGCAAAAGTTATAGCCGTTTTACATTTTCCCTACACTTTTTGCAAAACATGTCCAAATTGTAGTTTTCAAATTTTCCTAACTAGTAGATCTAGTAATATAACTACCTCTCGAAGGATTTTATTTTTTGAAGTTTTTATC
>NC_041389.1:154210786-154283152 GCF_002162155.2 Triticum dicoccoides
GTTCGTGCCACGTACCGGTACTAAAGGTGATCGTAGGGCCCCGGCCTGACGCCAGCCTGCCACCACCCCTTTAGTACCGGTTCGTGCCACGAACCGGTACTAAAGGTTCAACACGAACCGGCATTAATGCAAATCCGTTCGAACCGGCACTAATGGTACCTTTAGTACCGGGCCAAAATCAAACCGGCACTAATGTGCTTCACGTTTGACCCTTTTTCTACTAGTGGCTATTGATCTTGATAACCCACAATCAAAGAATCAATGTTATGATAAGAGAGATTTTGTTGCTAGGAAGAACGGTAAAGAAAGAGAACCATGGGTTCAGAAACCCATGCCCTTTCCTCCTAAACCATCCAAGTCTAAGGATGATGAGGATTTTGAGTGCTTTGCTGAAATGATTAGACCTATTTTCTTACGTATGCACTTAACTGATATGCTTAAAGTAAATCCTTATGCTAAGTATATGAAGGATATCATCACAAATAAAAGAAAGATACCGGAAGATGAAATTTCCACCATGCTTGCTAATTGCACTTTTAAAGGTGGAATACCAAAGAAACTTGGAGATCCGGGTGTACCAACTATACCATGCTCTATTAAAAGAAATTATGTTAGAACTGCTTTATGTGATCTTGGAGCCGGTGTTAGTGTTATGCCTCTCTCTTTATATCGTAGACTTGAATTGAATACGTTGACACCTACTGAAATATCTTTGCAAATGGCTAATAAATCAACTGCTATACCTGTCGGTATTTGTGAGGATGTGCCTGTTGTGGTTGCAAATGTCACTCTCTTAACGGACTTTGTTATTCTTGATATTCCCGAGGACGATAGTATGTCTATTATCCTTGGTAGACCTTTTCTTAATACTGCAGGTTCTGTTATTGATTGCAACAAAGACAATGTCACTTTTCATGTTAATGGTAATGAGCATACAGTACACTTTCCGAGGAAGCAATCTCAAGTTCATAGCATCAATTCTATTGAAAAAGTTCCAACTATCATTTTTGGAGGTTTTGAATTTCCTCTCCCTACTGTCAAGAAAAAGTATGATATTCTTATTGTTGGGGATTTTCATATCCCCGTTGAGGTAACTTAGTGTTATTCGAAATTTCTCCACTTCTGTGTTATTCGGAATGAGTTTGTTAACAAGACTTGATCAACCTTGTTAGTGGATTCATTTTGATGATCACGAGATGGATGAAACTAGAAGGCACAACCTTACCCTCTTTTTACTTTCTGTTATTTGGAATAAAGAAAGCAAAAATAGTATTATCCATCTATTTTCTGAATTATCTGTGCATTAAAAAATAGTCCGAAAATAAAAGTGCTCCAACTGCCCTGCAAATTTAGTTTGATTTTTTCTGGAATATTTGAGGATTTTAGGCACTGAAAACACTGCAGGAGGGGCAAGCACCAGGCCACGAGAGAGGAGGGCCCCCCATGTAGGGCGCGCCCCCTATCTAGTGGGCCCCTGGTGGCTCCCCTCCACTTATGCCAACACCCACACACTTCATCTTCTATCCCAAAAAATCCCCATCCAGCTCAAGCACGAGTTCTAGCTCGTTTTGCTGCAATTTTCGATCTCTTAGCTCAAAGCTCCATTCGCAAAACTGCTTTGGGAGATTGTTGCTTGGTATGTGACTCCTCCATTGGTCCAATTAGTTTTTGTTCTAGTGCTTTATTCATTGCAAATTTTTGCTGCATACGTGACCATGTTCTTGAGCTTGCATGTTAAAATTTTGAGGTCCCAAGCAATTCCAATGCATGATATAGGCTCTAGGCACTTGTAGGAGTAGTTGCTATCAATCTTGTTTAGTTTTATCCACTTTTATTTTGAAGTTATTAAAATTTCAGAAATTTTCAGAAAAAGAAATATGCTTAGAAGAATGTACCAAGGAGGTTCCTCGGTAAAGAAAGGGCCAAGGATTGCTATACGTGAACAAGATGTTAATTTGCCAAGGGACACAAATGTACGGGCTTGTGAGTGGCCATCCGATGATTTCATGGTCGAAGCAGGCTTCAAGGAGGAATTTGACGCATATGTGCGTAATGCCGAGCTGGAGGACTTCTTACAAGATAAGTGTCCTCAATATTATCAATTGACCGATTCCTTTGTGCGGAGGTTCGAATATATTTCTGCGCGTAATTCTCCTAGTGTCATGTTTGATATTTATGATACATCTTATACCATGGATTTAGAGGATTTCACAACTGCTTGCAAACTCCCGCAGTGGGGTAATATTAATGATCCTCCCAAATCTAAATTTAGAGATTTTCTTGCTAGTATTACTGTGGGAGAATCTAGGGACGTAGCACAAGCTACCATAGGGAGCATTCATTTTCCTGCTATACATTACTTTGCTCTCTTTATTGGTAGATGCATTAACGGGAAGGATGAGGTATGTTACATGTGTGCCCCTGATCTTTGTGTCCTCAAGAGTGCTGTGTCAGGTTATAAAGGTTATAACTTGGGGGCAATAGTTGCACGTAGATTGCAAAATAATAGTAGAAGGGGTGATTTCTTTGGAGGAATTTATGCAACCCGTGTGGCTAATTTTCTTAATATAGCTCCACGAGAGGGGGATATGATTGTACCTCCTGTTTATTTGGATAAAGAAGCTATGTTTGATCATCATTTTCTTGAGAGGAATGAAGAATTCCTCCATTATCGACTAATCTATGACAGACACAACGTCGTCCCTGTTACTCTTCCTGCTCCCTACCTTTTTGATTATCAGGCAAAAGGAAGATATGTTGTAACCAGGGAAGAAGCAACTGAATATGAGAGAGGAATGGAGGCAGCTCGCCAACACGCTGCTGCTCAGGAGGCGGTCGCCTCTGCATCTCAGTACTACCCCAGTTTCACTTATGGATATCAGCCAGGCGGTCATTGGTATTAGACCAACTTAGGCCAAAAGCCTAAGCTTGGGGGAGTATGTATTTCTCACCGACTTTACATTCATGTTCACACACTAGTCATCGGTGCTCATACTCTTTCATTTTATTATCCATGCTAGTTTAAATTTCTTTTTCGAGTTTTCTTCTTGTGTGTTTGATAAACCTTAAGAAAAACCAAAAAAATTAGTTAGTTTAAATTCCATGTTCGTAGTATAAATTAAAATGAAAACCCAAAAAGATTTCTTGTTCTTCTTTTACTTGTTGGGAGCTTTCCCGTGCAAATAGTTTTCTTTTCTTTTCTTTCTTTTGGGGGTCGAGAAGACTATATTGAGTGGCTCTTATATGCATGATTGTTTATTTAATTTAGAGCCCATATTACTTGTCTTCTCTCTTGAGTTGAATGCTTGCATATTCCAGCTTAGTCCAATGCACGTACACTCTTATTATTATACACATCGTTCGGGGTTAGCCGGAAAGATGTGTTCAATAGTAAACTTGTTCCTAGTAGTCCACAGCGACCAACAGATCGCTGCCCAGCCAACCCAGAACACCCTCTTAGACCGACTAGATAAGGAATTAAGACAACACCGCAGGTCCTCGAAGGAAGATGGGTTCCAATTAACATGAAGCCAATGTCTAATACAACTCCAAAGAAATTTGGCCAGTGAGCAATGAAAAAAAATGTGCTCGGTGTTTTCAACTGCCCCACATAAAGCGCATCTATCAGAGCCTGGACCGTTCCTCTTCCTAATTTGATCTTAATTCAATTGAAAGGGATTACCTGCTTGCCGCTGGAGATGCAGCTAGTTCTCCTCCACTCCCTACGTTGCATAATAACCTTGTCATGACCGACTCATGAACAGTCTCCTCCACTCCCTATGTTACATAATAATCCCCACAAAAAAGATGATCTTAATTCAATTGAAAGGGATTACCTGCTTTCCACTGGAGATGCAGCTAGTTCTCCTCCACTCCCTACGTTGCATAATAATCTTGTCATGACCGACTCATGAACAGTCTCCTCCACTCCCTACGTTGCATAATAATCTTATCATGGTCGACTCATATATAGTCCTGCTAGCTGCCGGTAGATGTCTACAATTGCAAGTTTTCTTTGTTAGTTGTTACAGCTATATCAATATCTTCAGGGTCCTGTGATGAATTGAAATTGAACTGCCTGTAGATTAGAGGAGGGGGATTAGCAATAATGTATTATAACTCTGAACCATAATATAATATGTTTTTGCAAGCTATGTTAGCTTGCAAAAACATCTTATATTATGAGAAGGAGGGAGTACTTCCCAACATTATCAGGATATGAGCGAATCACTGCACTATCAGCCTGGAGTAGTTCCTCTATTCTCCTATCAGCCTAGAGTAGTTTCTCTAATCTGCAGCCTCACCACAATTAATGATGGCTGCATGACTAATTCAAATGTCACTAATCGATGCACCAGCTGGATAGATTACAGCAAGGTTGAAGAGAAGTGGATTGGTGAGAGGCTAGTTTTACTGGTTCTCAAGTACGATGGCAAGCACCCAATCAAATTGAAACTGCTATCAATACACCTCCCACTATATGTTGCATGCCTGAATCAACCTTTGTAGGATGGGTTCATCTACTCGACTGCAATTGCAGTGTGGAAGAACATGGAAAACGCTTGACTGGATCATACCTTTCTTTAGATGGAAGATAAATCTGAGGACGGTATTGAGAGAAGATGCATCCAAATGCAATAGGGTTCCTGGTTGTCCCACAACAAAGAAAAAGGATACTACAGCAAGAACATATCAGCAGCTTATGGGAGTTCGTATCCTTGCAGTTGTTGCTGATACCTTTCATCCAGCTGCAACTTTCTCGCCGACCAAGAGTGGCAAGGCGATCATGGTTATCCTTTCGTCCCTCATCATCTCTACCTGGTGAGTATTGATTGACACATAATCAGCACCGGCCGGCCGGCCTGCCACGATGTGAGAAACGATTCCTGGCGCCGGCCATGATGTGAGAGATGATTCCTGGTGAGGGATGCAGAGGAGGATGTGGAGACATGGATGCCAGAAGGGGAGGAAGAGTGCATATGTGGCGTATCTGCCATCGGCTTCAGCCGGAGGACCAACGACCAAGAACTTACTCAGCATGGTGTCCACAAACCTCTTCACAACGGCAGCAGCAGCATCCTGGGAGTCGGGGTCCACTGGAGTAAGGAAGGAGGAGAGGTCGAAGCCGGCGTCCTGGAGGTAAAGATGGCTGAAGACGCACGTCAGAGCCGAGGAAGAAAGTGAGCGCGCCTCGCTCTCCACCAAGGAGCCAAACCTGTCGACAGCATCTTAAAGCACCGCCACGACTTTAGGAAGCAGAGCAGCAGGGCTCTCCCTCGGGGTCGTCACCACCGCCTTCTTCAAGGGATCCTCTCCAAAGAGCGCCTTCTAGGCCTTGTGGAAACGTGCCTCGAGGGAGGTAAGAGTGATGCGCTCCATGGCGACCACCTTCTTGGCCTTGGCAAGGGCCGCTTGGTCTGCCTCTGCCTCCTCCTTAAGCTTCGTCAGGCGGTCGCGCTCTCCAGCCTGCTCTAAGGTCGTCTTCTTCACCTCGGCGTCTCAGTTGGCGACGGCAGCTTCCTATGGCTTCAGCTTCTCCTCACGCTCCTGGAGCTGGCTAGCCTGGGTGGCCTGCCAATCCCGAAGAGCTTGCAGTTCGGCCTCCACCACACGGCACCGGTCCTCAGCTTTTGCGGCCTCCATCCACGCCAGGTCGCGCTTGGTGGCGGTCACCCCGAGCATTTTCTGTGCCTCCTCCATGGAGCCCTAGGCCATGCGAACAGATGCGTCAGCCTTGAGCCAGCCAGAGATCAATCCTAGGCATCCCTGCGCTGAACGATGATCCGAGTCCTGAAGTTCACCCTAGAGGAGGTCCAGCGCCACCCTTGCCTCTTTGAGGGTCCCGGAGGTAGTAGGGGCGCCATGACTTGTCCACGCGCTGGGAAAGGAAGGGGACGCCCTCGGCGCCAAAGCAGAAGAAACCTCAGCCTCAGGAAGGACCGGGGGCTCCGGAGGCTGGTCGACCTCGGCAGCCGTGGAAAGGCGGGGCATCGGAGGGGTCAGGCCTGCCGAAGGCATTGGCACCTCTTGAGGTCGGGCACCCACGTCCTTGGGAAATGGCGTCATCACTGGGGCTATGGGGGTAGCAGCGCTCTCCTTCACCAGGGTCGCGGCAGCCACTTCATCACCCGCGGCTGCGGTAACCTCCGTGCCATCCTTCTGCTTCTTCGATGGCTACTGCCTAACGACAAGCAAACACGCTAAGTATCGCTTCAAGAACCAACAAGCAAGGTTAAAGGAAAGACTTACTGGACGGCGAAGGCATAACTCATCTTCATGCTCAACAGCGGGCACAGAGGCGGAGCAGCTGGTGCCGGGCTCTTGGGAGTAGGAGAACTTGCGGTTGGAGCCCCTCGGCATGGCGTCAACGAAGGCGGGGTGCTGCCCGAAGGGATCAGCATGATACGGATCTTCTTCGTGGCCACCCGCTTGGGCTGCTTCGAAGAAGATACCCCATATCTCGTAGTGACCCCAGAAGGGCACGACACCTCCACCACGGGGGGTTCGTCATCATCATCATCATCATCGGGGAAGTAGCGAAGGAGCTCCCTCAGCTGCGGGGCGGAGGATTCCTCCACCATCTCGTCCGCGGTGGCCTCGGAGGAACGATCATCGGAAGACAGGTGCACCAAAGCAGTAGGTGGCGGGGAATGCCCCGGCTGCACAAGCCCAAATTCGTCGAAGACAGGCATAGTCGCGGCAACCTCCTCGTCATTATCCTTGCAATACAGCGGAAGCCAATCTTCTGGAGGATCGCTCGGGTCCTTCCCTGTCAAGTAGAGCAACACCTTGCTCAACTCCTCCTCGAGGAGGGCGTCTTGGCGCAGGCGGATCTTGTCGTCATCACCACCAAGCTTCGACAGGGGGCGGGAGTGGTCTTGGAGCGGTGCGATGTGCTGCCTCGGGAACTCCTTAATGACCATGGCCCCCATCAGCTTCTCGCTCTTCAGCTCCTTCTCCATCCTCTTCACGAACGGCGTCAGGGAAGGGTCGGTGATCTTCTCAGAACGCCACCACTTCTTGGAGACGGGGAATGCGGTCGGCAGCTCCAGCAAGTTCTGGGAGCACTTGGCATCCATCAGAACCCACCTCTTCACGGCATCCTCCACCTTCTTCTCAGCGTGGGAGATAGCGTTACCACCCCGCGCCACAACGAAGCCGATGCACCCAATAGGACTGTCACCAGTCACGCGAAGGAAGAAGAAATAGCGGAGTAGGGCAACGGAGGGCATCACCCCCATGAATGCCTCGCAATAAAAGGCGAAAATGGACATGAGAAGGATGGAGTTGGCATGGATGCGGGACGCGTGAAGGCCATAGTGATGAAGAACGGCGAAGAAGAAGCGGGAGAACGGGGCACCAGCCCCGAGTAGACGATGTACATGAAGAAGGGGAAGAAGGTGCTATTCGCGGGCTTCGGTGCAGCGGTGGCGACCCGGAGCGTAGTCTCCTTCCACTCGTTGTCGTCGCTCGCCGTCGGGAGGAGCGCGGTCTAGAGCTTCTCTCCAGCCACGCAGGGCGCCAACAGCCCCGGCTCGTACCAGGCGGGGCTGGCAGCTGGGGCAGGAGCCGCGGTCTTCTCGTCGGCCATAGAGCAAAATATTTGGGGGGAATCGGCAGATCTGGGGAGTTCTTCTGCTACAGGGAGAAAGGGATCTGGAGCAAGACGAAGAAGGGGCAATGAAAGCCTGGTGGCAGGTGGCACCCCTTTTGTCAGGCGGAAGCAATTGCCGAGGCGACGTGGGGAAGCGGAGTCACCCACGTCCCATCAATCGGCACGCGTCATCAAGGCCGCAGGCGGTTGGGGCCCGCGGCGCTCCGTACTTACCCTTTGGCTTCGCCTGGAAGCCAAGTCCGAGCACGCCTTGGGCCCGGGGGCTACTGTCGGCGTCCTGGATTCGGGGGTATCCAGCCCTGCCTTCCTGTGGCCCACCACGTGGCTCCATTGATGGCCTGGTACGGCCCGACATCAACACCAACACCACAAGACCCTCGCGAGGGGCCAAGCCTCGTGAGGCGGGCGATGCCAAGACCCCCAAAGGAATCGGCCTCCTCAGGATGGCTCCTGAGGGGTGGAGAGTTCTATGCAGGTTGCCTCACGAGGCTCAGCTGACGTGAGCCATGACGACCAAGGCAAGGCGGGTGCCAGGCAGGCGCCAGGCGGGCGCAGAACGCAGGTTTCCTCTTCGGTGCAAAGGAAGCAGGGCGCAGGCGCGGAGTGATACGTCTCCAACGTATCTATAATATTTGATTGTTCCATGCTATTATATTAACCCTTTTGGATGTTTATGGGCTTTATTTTACACATTTATATCATTTTTGGGACTAACCTACCAACCGGAGGCCCATCCCATATTGCTGTTTTTTTTGCCTATTTCAGTATTTCGAAGAAAAGGAATATCATATAGAGTCCAAACGGAATGAAACCTGTAGTACCTTGAAGTATGTCTACAGGGGGGGTGATTAGACTACTTGACCAATAAAAACTTACCCTTTTCCCAAATTTAGAGTTTGGCAGATTTTAACTACTTTAGGACAAGTCAAGCAATCATCAAACAATCCAAGCAAGCATGCAAAGAGTATATAGAAAGCGGAAATTAAGGCATGCAACTTGCAAGAAAGTAAAGGGAAGGGTTTGGTGGATTCAAACGCAATTGGAGACACGGATGTTTTTGGCGTGGTTCTGATAGGTGGTGCTATCGTACATCCACGTTGATGGAGACTTCAACCCACGAAGGGTAACGGCTGCGCGAGTCCACGGAGGGCTCCACCCAAGAAGGGCCCACGAAGAAGCAACCTTGTCTATCCCAGCATGGCCGTCGCCCACGAAGGACTTGCCTCACTAGTGGTAGATCTTCACGAAGTAGGCGATCTCCTTGCCCTTACAAACTCCTTGGTTCAACTCCACAATCTTGTCGGAGGCTCCCAAGTGACACCTAGCCAATCTAGGAGACACCACTCTCCAAGAAGTAACAAATGGTGAGGAGCAGTTTTACTTTTAGTTTTAGTTTTAGTTTTCCATAGAAAGCATTTCAGATCAACCGATTTTCAAACTCGGTGATACCGAAGCAGTTTTGGAACCTAAACTGATGATCTCGATTGGACCGAGTCTCAGTTTGGTGGCACCGAGACTGCTAGGGTTTCATAGAATCTTCAAATCGGTCGCACCGATTAGTAATTCTCGGTCAGACCGAGAGTCACTAGTGCAATGGCATACGCCAAATTGGTGAGACCGAGTTTTTCAACTCGGTGGGTCCGAGATGGTTTCGGCGGAAACCTAACCCTAAAAATTTGAATCACATCTAATCTACGGACTATTTTGGTTGGATAGAAGAATCTCAATTGTGGCAAGAATCAATATGAAAACAATGTGCCAGGAATCAGACCTGGATAGCACAAAGATCAAGTCCATACCCTAACTTGGCGGTGGAATTGCTATGGCGGCAATGGCGCGGACGATTTCCGTTGATGGCGACAAAGACCAGCGAGAGGAGGCTGCTGGCGGCGAGGAGACGATCCGGAGACCACGATGGCAGAGCGAGCTATTGCGCAGGCGAAGGGTTTTGGAGAAATTTCCAAACTTTTGCCCGTGGCTATATATAGCCCGACCCTGTCGATGTGACCGAGTGGAACAACTCGGTGGCACCGAGATGCATAACTATGTTCAGTTATAGCAAATCGGTGAGACCGAAAAGTTCAAATCGGTTGCACCGAGATTGAAAACTCAGATCTACTTGGTGATCTCGGTAGGACCGAAATGGAAGAATCGGTCAGATTGAGAAGCACAAAGAGGTTTTGGAAGTTTAAGTCTACGACGAATCGGGGACTCCGAGTGCTCCTCACACAGATAGCTAAAGAAGGTTCTTAGGCATTCTTGTCCATCCACTTGGCACAAAGAAAATAATCCAAACAATCAAAACAACAAGTGGATGTCCTTGAATGAGTAAAATATGCACCAACATGCTCACACAATAAGATAGCAAATGAAATATGTGGCAAAGCATGCACAACCAATTCTAGCATCTATCAAGCAATTTGGCGATGACTAGGTCATCTATATATGAGTATATTGACTTAGGAGTCAAATGAGAACATTTGAACATAGGTCATACTCATCGTTTAAGCTCAAGTGGGGTTACCACTTTTACATAATGCATTAATGTGTTCACACCATTAGAGTTGCTTTGACTCAATTCTTAGAGTTAAGCTCCCCCTAGATGTGAGATCCCCCCTTAGAGGGATGAACTAACCTTGGGTTTTGTCGATGATGACTTCATGTAGGTGTTGAAGATGTAGATGCTCAATGTTGATGTAGATCATTTGGAGCAATCCATTGGAGTGAGTTGCACTTTCAACTTACCTACATGGGTTAGTCCCACAAGGAACAAACAGGAATATCCATAGACATAGAGTGATGCACACACAAGATGATGTCCATGAAATCATTAGGTTACCTTGTCCCTTGTCTTACCAACATGAGGGTTTGTGACTCCTTGAACTAGTGCAAGATGTGTAAGTTGAGTGCACTTGTTCTTGCCAAAATGATATGAGTGAAGAATGTTGGCGGAGTCACCCTCAAGAACTCTCTGGTTCTTCTTCTTCGGGATCCACATCATCTTGATGGGAATCCTTGGAGTTGTAGTTGTACTTGATGAAGTAGAACTTGACGTAGTCTTGGGGACCCATTTGAACGAGGCTTTAGGTGCTTCTTCAAATGCATCAATCTCTTCTTGAAGCTTGTCCTTGCCTTTGTTCTTGTGGTCTTGTGGTGGAAGATCATCTTGAGCTTGTGTTCCCTTGAAGGAAGTAGGATCATACTTCTGTTGTTGAGGAACAAACTTCGTCTTGGGGTATTGATCTTCTTCCCACTCAACTCCATTGGCATTGAACTTTCGTTCAAAACCAACACCTTGATTCTTCCGGTGCCTTCCTTGCTTGCGTACAATTTCCCTGAATTGCTTACTCCCGGCAAGGCTCTTGTAAACACATTTCTCTATAATCCCCTTCAATAAGCTATTTTCTTGCTCAAGTGTAACTTGGCTAAGAGAATCATTAGTGGAATCAAGAGAACTACTAGAAGCAACAATATTGGATTTAACATTATTATTGTTACTATTAGAGGAAGTATCTTTCTTGTACTTGTTACTAGACTTGACTTGAGGCATGTAAGTAGATAAGAGTAAACGCTTGGCAATGTAAGAAGAACTTTTCTTGCGAAGATCATCATTGATTGCTTTTAAGAACTCATGCTCTTGCTCAAGATTGAGCTTTTCAAAGCGTAACTTCTCACGAGCCCTTAAAAGTTCTCGATGATCTTCGTAGATAGTTTCATGAGCTAACTTAAGAGAGTTTAATTCTTTAGTTAGAATCTCAATCTTCTCCTTATCATTGTCATTCGTTTTAGCATGATTGGCATGATTAATTGACGTTTCATCATAGTATTCATCACTACAGTTGTCAACAAGTAAATCATCATCCACAAGCAAGTCATCTTCATCACTATTGAAATCAACATACTCTGGATGTGTTACCTTTGGGCCTTTGGCCATGAAGCATCTTCCAACACCTTCATTTGGTGAATCAAATATGTCGTAGGAGTTGGTTGACACAAGTGCTAGACCGGCAACACCTTCATCTTGAGTATATTCGGAGTCGGAGTGATAGCTTCTCTCGGAGTGATTGTCGGAGTCAGAGCCGAATACCCATTCACCAACATGAGCTTGATGTCTTCGTTTTGTGTAGCTCCTTGATGACTTGTCCTTCCTTTCCGAATCCTTGCTTCTCCGTGAGGGTCTTCGTTCATAACGATAATCTCTACTCCTCCTCTCTCTTGGTGGTGATTCTTCTCTTTTGCTCCTTCTTCTTGGAGAATCTTCTCTTCTTTTGTAGGGTGCCGTACACTCATTGGAGTACTGTCTGGGTCTCCCACAATTGTAGCAATTGCGCTCACGGCTAGAAGATCTCTTGTCATTGTAAGACCTTGATTTGGAGCTTCTTTCTTTGCTTCTACTCTTGTAGAATTTGTTGAAGTTCTTCACCATTAAGCTCAATTCTTCATTGAAGGTTGGTTTCTCACTTGATGATGTGGGGGCTTCACTTGAGGCTTTGTAGGCACCACTTGACTTGTTGTGAAGTTCCTCCTTATCCTTGAGTGACATCTCATGAGCAACAATCCTTCCAATGACTTCTGTTGGCTTGAGATCTTTGTAGTTTGGCATCATTTGAATCAATGTGCACACGGTATCATACTTTCCATCCAATGCCCTTAAGATCTTCTTAATGATGAATTTGTCGGTCATCTCTTCACTCCCTAAGCCGGCAATCTCATTTGTGATAAGAGCAAGCCTAGAGTACATTTCAGCGACACCTTCACCATCCTTCATTTTGAACTTGTCAAGCTGACTTTGGAGCACATCCAACTTGGATTCCTTGACGGACTCGGTACCTTCATGCATATCAATCAAAGTATCCGAAATTTCCTTTGCATTCTCAAGACGGCTGATTTTGTTGAATTCTTCGGGGCACAATCCGTTGAAGATGATATCACAAGCTTGAGCGTTGTATTGCAGCATCTTCAATTCTTCCGCATTAGCTTCACGGTTCGGTTCTCTCCCATTGAAAAATTCACCTTGCAAGCCAATACAAATAATTGCCCAAACGACGGGGTTATGTCCAAGAATATGCATTTTCATCTTATGCTTCCAACTAGCAAAATTAGTACCATCAAAGTAAGGACCTCTACGGTGATAATTTCCCTCGCTAGACGCCATACTCTCCTAGGTTGTGAAACCAAGGCTATGACCACCAAAACCTATGGAAATCGAAGCAAATGGAGACCAAAGCTCTGATACCACTTGTAGGACCTTGAAGTATGTCTAGAGCGGGGGTGATTATACTACTTGACCAATAAAAACTTAACCTTTTCCCAAATTTAGAGTTTGGCAGATTTTAACTACTTTAGGACAAGTCAAGCAATCATCACACAATTCAAGCAAGCATGCAAAGAGTATATAGGCAGCGAAAATTAAAGCATGCAACTTGCAAGAAAGTAAAGGGAAGGGGTTGGAGGATTCAAACACAATTGGAGACATGGATATTTTTGGTGTGGTTCCGATAGGTGGTGCTATCGTACATCCACGTTGATGGAGACTTCAACCCACGAAGGGTAACGGCTGCACGAGTCCACGGAGGGCTCCACCCAAGAAGGGTCCATGAAGAAGCAACCTTGTCTATCCCACCATGGCTGTCGCCCACGAAGGACTTGCCTCACTAGTGGTAGATCTTCACGACGTAGGCGATCTCCTTGCCCTTACAAACTCCTTGGTTCAACTCCACAATCTTGTCGGAGGCTCCCAAGTGACACCTAGCCAATCTAGGAGACACCACTCTCCAAGAAGTAACAAATGGTGCGTTGATGATGAACTCCTTGCTCTTGTGCTTCAAATGATAGTCTCCCCAACACTCAACTCTCTCTCAATGGGTTTGGATCTGGTGGAAACAAGATTTGAGTGGAAAGCAACTTGGGGAAGGCTAGAGATCAAGATTCATATGGTAGGAATGGAATATCTTGGTCTCAACACATGAGTAGGTGGTTCTCTCTCAGAAATGGTAAGTTGGAAGTGTAGGTTCGTTCTGATGGCTCTCTCCACGAATGAAGAGGAGGTGGAGGGGTATATATAGCCTCCACAAAAAATCTAACCGTTACACACAATTTACCAAACTTGGTGGGACCGAATTGTTAAACTCGGTCGGACCGATTTAGTAAACCTATTGACCGTTAGTGATTTTCGGTGGGACCGACATGCATCTCGGTGAGACCGGTTCGGTTAGGGTTAGGGCATAACGTAATCTCGGTAAGACCGATTACACAAACTCGGTGAGACCGATTTGGTAAGAAGCTTTCCAGAGAGTTGGTCAGGTAAACTCGGTGGGACCGATTTGCTCTTTTCGGTGAGACCGAAATGTTACAAAAAGGAAACAGAGAGTTTACATTGCAATCTCGGTGGGACCGATCGCTCACTTTGGTTAGACCGAAACGTTACGAAGGGAAACCGAGAGATTGCAACCCCATCTCGGTGAGACTGAGATCCCTATCGGTAATACCGATTTGCTTAGGGTTTGTGGCAGTGGCTATGACTTTTGGAATTGGTGGCGCCGGATAGGAAGTTTCGGTGTGACCGATTTTGGCTTTGGGTTTAGGTCATTTGTGGATGTGGGAAAGTAGTTGAGGGTTTTGGAGCATATCACTAAGCACACTGAAGCAAGAGGCTCATTAAGCAACGCCTCATCCCTCCTTTATAGTATTGGCTTTTCCTATAGACTCAATGTGATCTTGGATCACTAAAATGTAAAATGAAGAGTCTTGAGCTTTTGAGCTTGAGCCAATCCTTTGTCCTTAGTATTTTGAGGGATCCACTTCCATCATCCATGCCATGCCATTCATTGAGCTTTCCTGAAATAATAGTCTTGGAATAGCATTAGCTCAACGAGCTATATGTTGTTGTTAATTACCAAAACCACCTAGGGATAGTTGCACTTTCAAAACCTTCGGGAGCGTGATTTTTGGAACGAACGTGATCCAGAGGACTTGGAGTGCAAGTAAAGAAGCAGCCGAGGCTCCCACGAGATAGCAGGGCGCCCCCTCCCCTATAGGGTGCGTCCCCTGTCTCGTGGGCCCCTCGGGTGGCCACCGACGTTCCTCCTATATAAGCCTACGTACCCCGAAAACATCTAGGGGGCAAACGAAACACAATTTCCACCACCGTAACCTTCTGTATCCGTGAGATCTCATCTTGGAGCCTTCGCCGGCACTCTGCCGGAGGGGGAATCGACCATGGAGGGCTTCTACATCAACATCCTTGCCCCTCCGATGAGTTGTGAGTAGTTTACCACAGACCTACGGGTCCATAGTTATTAGCTAGATGGCTTCTTCTCTCTTTTTGGATCTCAATACAATGTTCTCCCCCTGTCGGTGTACTAGAGTAGGGCTACCCTAGTATCCCGAACTTGTGCACGGGCAGTCGCAGCAACCCGTGGCAAGGCTTGCCAGGCGACCGCCAAGATCCTCCGTGGCTCCTCAGGAGACAAGACTCCGGCAAGAGGAGCTTGCCGGGAAGCCATTCAAGAAGAAAGTATTCGAGCTAAGAAGACAAGGCCCCGGCAAGAGGAGCTTGCCGAGAAGACCAGCCAAGGCGTCTCAAGAAAGCTTGCCGCGACGCGCCATGCGTCCCGGCAAGGCTCGGTGAACGACAAGCTCCCGGGCCCGACAAGAAAACGACCGCGGCAAGGCACTTGCCGCGACAAGCGGCCACTCCGCACCCACGCTCCAGCACATCCACCCACGTGTCTGTCAGGACCCCGACTCAATGCCACATCGATCTAGCATGTAACACCTCATATCACTTTGCAGCCTCACGCACGGTATTCCCACGGGTGTCGCCTTACCTTTGCCCGGGACCGTTTGCGCCTTTTGGCACACGTATATGACAGTGTCGCTAGCATCCATATGATAAGGAGCCCGGGCTGACATGGCTAGTCGTAAACCCAAAGTGGCACAGACTTACAGGGACAGGCATCCATGACCCAGCATCGAACGTGTCGGTCATCAGCGAGTGAATCCAGGCTGTAGCACTGGGCTAGCAGGACTCCGGTGAACCGGGCTGTAGCGGGCTAACAGGACTCCGGTATTCATCGCGTGACATTTCCCCGAAGGGACAGACACAGGAACGAAGAAGGACACATGCCGGCCAGCCTAAGTGTTCCGGAGCAGTAGCAAGCTACCATGGCTCGGTGGAAACACTAGGAGACATTTCCCCGTAAGAGAGGCTACTAAAGATAAACAACTAGATGGTCAGATCCCACACATACCAAGCATTTCAATAACATACACACAATATGCTCGATATGTGCAAATACAACATGGCATCACAACATGACTCTACGACTCAAGTAATTTATTCAATAGGCTCCGAGGAGCGAGATATTACAAACATAGGTCTCATGACCCAACATTCAGAGTATACAAGTCAAAGCACAAGCGGAAGCTATCATGTCTGAGTACAGACCACTATAAATGAAAAAGGCTGAGAAGCCTGACTATCTACCAGATACTGCCGAGGGCACAAGATCGTAGCTGAGGTAACAAGCTAAACGTCGAAGTCCAAGCGGAACTACTAGTGAGACTGAAGTCTCTCTGCAAAAACATAAAATAGGCAAACGTGAGTACAAATGTACCCAGCAAGACTTACATCAGAACTAACTACATATGCATCATTATCAACAAAGGGGTGGTGGGGTTTAACTGCAGCAAGCCAGCTTTGACTCGGTGGCTATCCTAAACTACGACTGCAAGCGACTCTTTTGAGGTGGCGCACACGAGTCCACATATTCACCATATCAATACACCACTATGGATCCACTCCCGTCTCCCTACGAGAGCGCCATCCATAGCACTCACGCTTATCTTGCGTATTTTAGAGTATCCACTTTCACTTGTCTATGAACTGATATAAGCAACCCAGAAGTCCTTTACCGCGGACACGGCTATTCGAATAGATGATGTTAACCCTGCAGGGGTGTACTTCTTCACACACGCTCTCACCACTTACCGCCGTTTACACGACATGTACTCGGCAACCTTCAAGCGGAAGCCCAACGTGGGTGTCGGCCACGGCCTGCCTAAACACTCAAGTCTCTAGTCCAGGTTTATCGCCTATTCGGGTTCCATCCATGAGGAGATCCGGCCGGAGTTTCGCTCACAGCCCCAAACGATGTGAACAGGGTTCCCGAGACACCAAACGGGCGCCCGGTACATCATGCCACGTGCCTACCGCATCACAGCCCACCCCTACGGTCAGCGCTGCGCACGGCCTCCAGCATACTACAAACACCAGAAACTACTTGCAACTCCTGGACAAAGGACGAGGGTGATTAAGAAGCTGAGAGGGTCCATTGGTTTCGGGCCCAATGCGTGGTAGTAGCTGAATCATGGATCACAAACACAGAACTCAGTTCCTGAGGACGGCTTCAATGAGACAACCCACCATGTACTCCTACATGGCCTCTCACCGCTACCTTTACCAAATCGTATTCACACACTTAGCTCACACACAGTAGGACAGGTTCACACGCCTCTGATTCATCCCCGATGAATCAGACCCGACTCAACTCTAAGCAGTAGCAGGCATGACAAACAAACATAAATGAGTAGGCACATCAGGGCTCAAACAACTCCTACTCATGCTAGTGGGTTTCATCTAATTACTGTGGAATGACAGGTCATGCAGAGGATAAAGGGGTTCAACTACCGCAGCAAGTAACAGATGAATCGATGTTGTCCTAATGCAGTAAAAGAGAGCAGGAGCGAGAGAGTAGGATTGTATCAGAATGAACAAGGGGGTTTTGCTTGCCTGGCACTTCTGAAGATAACATTGAGTCTTCATCAGTGTCAACGATCACATCATCGGTATCACGTCTATCGAGAGGGGACAATTACCGGCAAATACAGAAAAACACGATCAATGCAATGCACAATATGATGCATGCTATGACATGGCAATATGAATGTGTTTTGGGCTAATGCACCTAAAACCAGATTAAATGAAGTTGGTTTGAATACAAGATTTAAATTCAAACTCCATATGTGGTTATTTAAATGTCATTCACTTCATTTGCCCTAAACAGTAGTGATAAGTTGTTCTAACATGCATGTAAATGGTACAGATGGATTCCTTGAATTTTTCTGATAATTTTTCATATATAAATTATTTAATTTGGAGTTACGGTTGAATTACTATGATTTTTTGAAGTTTTGAACATTTTCTGGAATTTCCTGAATATTTAGAATTAAAATAATTCCAGAAAATGATTTAACTGCGTCAGCCTGACGCCAGCATAACGTCAGCGAGTCAACGGCCAGGTCCAGGTCAAACCTGACGTGCGGGGTCCACACGTCAGTGACACAGGAACTAATCCCGGTCAAACCCAGCGCTAACTGAGGTTTGACCAGGGGTGGGGCCCACAGTCAGTGGCCTAGGGGGTTGGTTAGGGCGTCATTAGCGTTTAATGACATCGCCACGTCAGCTGCCGGCGTTTAACCACCGGCGACCTCAGATCGCGGCGGCGGCCGCATCGGGATTGCGCTACAGGCCAGGGTTTGGGGCACGGGGAGCATCTACGGGGAGCTGGCGGAGTGGCGCTTCCAGTGGTGGAGGCGGCTGGAGCGGAGGTGGCCGGAGTTGAGCACGGCGTCGACCTCGGCGGCGGCCGGAGCTCGGGCGAGCTCGGGGTCGGGGTTAGGGAGCACGGCAGGAGGAGCTGGGGCGTGCTACGGACTCCTGAGATCGCGGTGAGCACGTCAGTGGGCTCGGATACGAGCTGGGGTGGCTGTGGCCACGGCCACGCCATGGCCGGCGGCGAGAAACTCTCGGCCGCGGTGGAGGAAGAGGCTAGGGGATGAGCGCGAGCTTGAGGGAAGGGGGAAGAGGAAGAGGGACTCACAGTGGACTGGACGGAGGGGTCGGCGAGCTCGGGGAAGCTTCTGCGACGGTGAATTTACGGCGGCAATCTCCGGGCACCGGGGATGAAGACGACGATGCTCCGGTCGACTGGGGCCTCCTCTGGTCGCGTGCATCGGTGTGCAGCTCCATGGGGTCGGGACGGAGCTCCTGAGCTCATCGGAAGGGCGAGGGGTGGCCGGTGGCTATGGATGCGACGGCGGCGGCCTCCGGTGGCTCTCGGTGGTGCTCCAAATCGAGAGAGGGAGAGAGCCAGAGCGAGCAGAGAGAGGGATAGCGGTCGGGGACGACTCCGTGGCGTCTCTAGAGGGCTCGGGGAGGAAGCAGGAGGTGGCCAGGGGAAGCAGGAGGTGGCGCGCGCGGCGGCGTCGCGGTGTCTGTCCTCCTGGCAGGGAGGAAGACGAAGGGGGGGGGGTGGAGATGGGCTGGGCCGTGCTGCTGGGCCAGGTGGGCTACCAGGTGAGCGTCAGGTAGTCCTTCTCTCTCTTTCTATTTCTGTTTTTATTTATTGTTTTCTATTTTGTTCTGTTTTGTTTTAGTTTAGTAAAATACTAAACCATTTTATAAATCCTGAAAATAGTTATGTGGCTAGGGTTAAAATATACCAAACCACATAAAATGTTCCAGTAATTATTGGACATATATTATTTATATATCAAATATATATCCAATGCAAATAGCTATTTATTTAATTCAAAGGCCCAAAATAATTAACTCTGAGATACCAAAAATATTGTTTTGAGTTTTACCTCTTTGCAATATTTTCAGAGACTAAGAGGAACATTTTCTTGGACTTCTTTGAGGAGATTTTAATGTTGATCATTTTTAGAAGGTTTCTGAGGCTTTGAAAATTCCTCAATTCAAATTTCATTTGAATTAAAACATGATGCTCACATGAGGTCTAGCCTAGTGCATAACAGGACCAGGGATGTGACAGTGTCGCCCTGGGGCCCTTCCAGGCGCGCGTGGCGAGAGGCTGTGCAGCCAGGGGTGCACGGTGGCAAGCGGCGCTGACAAGAAGGCCATCGTGGCGATCGGTGGCGCCCCTGACGGTCTCTGTTTGCACTGTTTGGGCGACACAGACGGGCATTTAATGCCCTTGTCCCCTGCCGTCAGAGTTAGGTGTGATACACTATATCTACAGTATAGGTAGTTGTACCTACCACATTCTTCGTCCATTTTTGCCTGTTTGCCTGAGTTGCCACCTGTCGGTGACCCCTTGAGCATATAAAAGGAGGCCCATGCGCAACGTAGAAGGGGTTCGGCTCATTCGAAAGCCAAGAAGACTCTCACGCTTGGTCTGGTAGCCCTCATCGCTCCCGAGCAAGAACTGGAAATACGCAAACAAGCAGCAGCAGGAGTATTATCTCTTCGGAGAGCTCCGAAGCTGGGTAAACTGCTCGTGTGCATCGCCTCGATCTGCTCTTCGTGCGACCTCCGCCCCCCGCCGAACCGAAAGGGGCTCGGTCCGCCGGTCCCATAGGTGTTCGAGGATCAGTTTCCCTGACATCTTTGGCGCGCCAGGTAGGGGGCGTCGAGATTGTGTGAACCTGATCCGGTGTGCACACGGGCTAGACCTTCATTATCTTCATCAACATGCCACCGAAGAAGAAGGCTTCGGAGGCAGGAGTTCCATCCGCGTCGATCCCGCCGCCACCGGAGCAAGCGGGCGGTGGTGTTGGGGATATTACCACTAGGCGTAAACCAGCCTACTTGGGCCGGGTTAACTTCATTAGTGGCGTAAACAGATGAAGGCCCAAGGCCTGTAGTCAGTTAAAACATGTAGCCGTAAACCGGCCTGATGTATGACTTGTATTGTAAGTAAGGAATAGAGAGATACCAACCGGAATACGAATATGAACCGGTTAGGACTCTATGGACCGACGGGCGTCACCCGTGTCTATAAGGGGACAACCCGGTGGCGGTTCAGGACAGACAACGACAACTCGAGCCTAGGCGAAGCTTGTTTGCTCCCTAGCCATCGAGATCATATCAATTCCATCACAACTAGACGTAGGCTTTTACCTTCATCGAAGGGGCCGAACTAGTATAAAACCCTCGTGTCTTTGTGTCCGCTTTAACCCCTTCAAGTAAACCCGTAGCGATGGCTCCACGACTAAGTGCTTTCGCTAGGACATCTGCCGCGACAAATCCACGACAGTTGGCGCCCACCGTGGGGCTATCGCATGATGGTTTGACGATCTTGGAGGGCAAGCTCAAGGGACTCAAAGGCTATGTTGTGGGCCGGATGACCAAGAGTCGTCGGGGCAGGATCTACATCGACGACGCAGGATGGGGTCCCGAGGCCGATTCGATCGAGTACGGGTACCGGGTCCCCTTTGGTGGCATACACGTTTTCATTGGCAAAATCGGTGAGCCTGGGCCTGAGCCGGACATCTGCACCAACCTCATCGAGACGGCTCAGCGTGCGAGATCTACCTGGGCTAAACCGGCCGTGAAGCGTGTCTTCGTTGGAGTCGTCCACGAAGGAGAGCGTGAGGACGAATCAGAACACGGTAGTGAGACCGTCGTCTATTCCGACGACGAGTCCTCGACCAGAGAGACCGAATCGTTGTACCAGTTGCAAGACGACCAGATTAGGGGCTGTTCCGATGGCAACAGTATTCCGGACCCCCCGGGCGAGGTCAACAGGGTTGGAATATTCATGGCCGACACACAGGCGGCGAATCACTCTTGGACCGCCGCAGCAATGCTCTCCGGATCAGCAGGGGCAGCGGCAGCAGGGGCAGGAGGTCTTATACGCCCGCTGGTTCAAGTCCTATCCGACCTGTTTGACGCACTGGCCGCGCTTATGGTGGAAGCCAATCCGGCGGATCAGGAGGCTCATGATGCTGAAATTGCAAAGGTGAAAGAACAGATCGCGCGAGCCAAAGCGGATCTGGCGGTAGAGAAGGACAGGATGGCGGCAGAGCGGGCCGCTTTGGACGCCCAGGCCTATAAGCTCATGCTTGACCAGAATGCATCACAGGAGGTTTTGAAGCGGAAGCACAGATCACGCCTGCCGTTAGGGTTTGACCCCCGAAATCTCTTTCACACTCCAGGAGCTGGACCCAGTAATCCGCCGCAGTACCCGGAGACAAACCGGATTGAGGCACCAGGACCAGGGGCGACGGTCCAACCTCGCCTGATGGAACCTCCTCACCAAAACATTGTGGTTCCTCCACCGGTCCAAACGCCCCCGGGTCATTATTCGAATCCTATGGACAACCTTGTTGCGGCCGCTGCACGGTTAGAGGCCATCCCAGTCGAAGGGGATTATCCGCAAGCGATAGAGACGCGCCGGGTTAAGGAGCTTCTCCGGACTGCGCTGATTCAGCAGGAGGCATACTCATACAGCCGTGATCGGATTCATTCTATGCCCCGTCCGAGCCGGAGCTATAGCAGGCGCATGGATGAACCGGCCATATCAAGCAATGCGCGAGGCCGTGAAGCGGCCCGTGGTAATGACCCGACAGGTGGTGTTGGCGATGCTCAGGATGTGGTGGACCGGGCCCGGGCACAAAGGGAGGCCGAGTTAGCAGCACAGGATAATGCGGGCCAACTTACACCGGTTCGTTCTACCACCTTTGCCAGACCAGGAATCACGTCCGCTTTGGGAGTGCCTTGCTTGATCCCTGCTTTACGTAATGTGCGCCTGCCCAAAGATTTCAAGGGTCCACGCAAGGTGCCGAATTACACCACTGATTTACCCCCTGAAGCATGGGTAGAGAGTTATGAGATGGCCATGGAGATGCTGGACGTGGATGAGGCCGCATGTGCAAAATACTTCACCATGATGCTTGAGGGCACGGCTCGTACTTGGTTAAAGAGCCTACCACCCAATTCTATCATCTCATGGGCCCAGTTGCGGGCCCGGTTTATACAAAATTTTAAGGATACCTGTAAGCAGCCCAAGTCCATAGTAGACCTGGCGGCTTGTGTCCAGGAGGAAGGAGAATCAACGACCCGTTGGGTGCGCCGTGTTTCGGAAATTTTGCACTCGTCTGACAGGATTAATGCTGACTCTGCGATCTTAACTCTGGAAGGCAACTGCCGGTTTGAGCCTCTAAAATTGAAGTTGGGACGCATGAAGCGGTTCTGTAATGACATGGGAACCCTCATGGCCGCTTTAGTGAAGTATGCCGATTCGGACGGTACCAAGGATCCCGAGCCTAATGATGATGAAGCAGGGAAGGGAAAGAAGAATAGCAACTCCAAACAGCAGCAGTACAAACTAGCGGGTCATGGAAACGGAGGCAAGCGCAAAGCGGATGGCAGCGTGGACTTTGTGGCCAACACTAATGCACAGGACAGGGGGCAGCGGCGCAGAGGTAAAGCGGCAAATCGTAATGGGGCTCCCAATCCTAACGCAAGCCGTTTGAACTATTTGTTGAATCAGCCTTGCCCGAAGCACGGAACGAAGGAGGCGCCGGCTAACCATCTTTGGAAAGATTGTTATATCATGCAGGAGTTCAAAAACTCTAATGCTTTCCGGTATGATCACGGATCAGGTGGCGGTTCAGGATCCGGTTTCCACGGGCCAGATCACGATGGAGTTTCCGGTTCAGGTCGCAATCAGGGCGGCCACAATCACCAGAATAATCAGAACAGCCAGCAGCAGCAGTCGGGTTATCAGAGCCAGCCAAAACAGTTGAACAATGGGCAGTATCATGTTTTCACAACTAGTTTGGATAAACGTGACCGAAAACTCCACAGGCGAGCGGTGAATTCTGTTGAACCGGCCTTACCACGTTACTTGCGCTGGTCGGAGCAGCCTATCGTGTGGAGCAGAGAGGATCACCCGCCCCGGGTTGATAATCCGGGCCAGCTAGCATTAGTGGTAGACCCTCAGGTGGGGGGTTATAAATTCACCAAGGTACTCATGGATGGAGGAAGCAGTATTAATATATTGTACTATGAGACATTCCGCCGCATGGGTTTAACAGACAAAGATCTCAGACCGTCGAATACGGTGTTCCATGGTGTGGTGCCTGGCAAATCTGCATATCCTGTTGGTAAGATAGCCCTGGATGTGGCCTTTGGGGACGAGCACGACTCCCGGTCGGAAAAACTAACATTTGAGGTGGTGAAGATCCGGAGCCCGTATCACGCCTTGTTTGGCCGGCCGGCTTACGCCAAGTTCATGGCGCGGCCTTGTTATATCTACTTGCAGCTCAAGATGCCGGGTTACAAGGGGACCATAACGGTTCATGGGAGCCGTAGGGTCGCTTTGGAATGTGAGGAAGGTGATGCGGCTTATGCAGAGTCAGTCTGTGCCACGGAGGAGTTGAAGTATTATAAGGACAATGTTGATCCGGCGGATATGACCCCTTTAAAGAAGCCAACTACAGAGCATGATTCAGATCTGAAGTTCAAATCGGCAGCTGAGACCAAGCTTGTTGACTTCGTGCCCGGCGATTCATCCAAGCAGTTCACTATCAGTGCCAACCTGGATCCCAAATAGGAAAGCGCGCTCATCGAGTTCATCCGTGAGAATCAGGACATTTTTGCATGGAAGCCGTCTGACATGCCAGGTGTACCGAGGGAACTCGCTGAGCACACTCTTAATGTGGATCCTAAGTATAAACCGGTGAAACAGTTCCTCCGCCGGTTTAACGAAGAAAGACGCAAAGCCATCGGAGAAGAAGTGGCCAGGCTTTTAGCAGCTGGTTTTATTATTGAGGTGTTCCATCCAGAGTGGCTTGCTAATCCGGTGCTGGTTCTTAAGAAAAACGGTACTTGGCGTATGTGTGTGGATTACACAGATCTTAACAAAGCCTGTCCGACAGATCCTTTTGCCCTCCCCCATATTGACCAGATCATTGATGCCACGGCGGGTTATGAGCGTTTGAGTTTTTTGGATGCATACTCTGGATATCATCAGATCAAGACGGCGGTTAAGGACCAGGAGAAGACAACATTTATTACTCCCTTTGGAGCCTTCTGCTATGTATCTATGCCCTTCGGGCTCAAGAGTGCCCAAGCCACCTATCAACGGTGTGTACAGAATTGCCTGCGTGAGCAGATCGGCCGCAATGTGCACGCCTATGTGGATGATATTGTAGTAAAATCAAGACAGAAGGAGACGCTGGTGGATGATTTGAAGGAGACCTTTGACAACTTGCGAGCTTACAAGATGATGCTTAATCCGGCCAAGTGTGTTTTTGGTGTTCCGGCAGGCAAGTTACTGGGTTTCCTGGTGTCTAACAGAGGAATTGAGGCTAATCCGAAGAAGATTACGGCTATTACATCCCTAGCTAAACCGAAGTGTTTCAACGATGTTCAGCGTTTGGCGGGCCGAATCACTGCGCTGAGCCGCTTTATCAGCCGCCTCAGGGAGAAGGCTATCCCTTTGTACCAAATACTGAGGAAGACAGACAATTTCGTCTGGAGTCCAGCTGCTGATGAGGCATTTGAGGACCTGAAGCGGCAGCTAGCCAATCCGCCTGTTCTTGCAGCTCCGGTCGACAAGGAACCACTATTATTATACGTAGCGGCCAATGCTCGGGCAGTTAGCGTGGCTATTATGGTGGAACGCAAAGAGGCAGGCAAGGAATATCCGGTTCAGCGGTCGGTTTATTATATCAGTGAGGTGCTTATTGAATCCAAGCAAAGGTATCCGCATTGGCAGAAGCTGGTCTATGGAGTTTTTATGGCCAGTCGGAAGTTGAAGCAGTATTTTCAAGGGCACCCCATCACAGTGGTCAGTTCAGCTCCCTTGGGTGATATTATACAGAACCTGGAGGCGACTGGCCGGATTGCCAAGTGGGCTATAGAGCTTGGGCCACACGGACTGAAGTACGTGCCTCGGACGGCCGTGAAGTCTCAAGCGCTTGTTGATTTCATCAATGACTGGACGGAGTTACAAGCACCAGAGGAGAAGCCGGATCACACATATTGGACTATTCATTTTGACGGATCCAGGCAATTGGAAGGCTCGGGGGCTGGAGTCGTATTAACTTCCCCACGAGGTGATAAGTTTTGTTATGTTCTCCGCTTAATGTTCCCTTGTACTAATAATGCAGCTGAGTACGAAGCTTTGCTCCATGGTCTCCGAATGGCTAAAGAGATGAATTTAAGCCGGGTTAAGTGCTTTGGTGACTCGGACCTAGTGGCTCAACAGGTGTCTGGCACTTGGGATTCTAAGGACCCGCTCATGGCTGCATATCATCGGGAAGTGGATAATATTGCAGGTTGTTTCAAGGGTTATCAAGTGGATCACGTGGACCGTCGGAAGAATGAAGCGGCGGATGCTTTAAGCCGGTTGGGCTCTCAGCGTAAACCGGTCCCGCCTAACGTCTTTTTGGACGTGTTGCACAACCCGTCAGTCAAGCTCCCAGGTGAGGTGGATTTGGCTATCCCTGATCCAGAGGCTCAATTGGTGGCAGCCCTGCATGTTATTCCTGATTATACAGTTCCTTATCTTGCGTACATGAACCGGGGAGAGTTACCAGAGGATGAGATTCTGGCCAGGCAGATAGTCCGATGATCCAAGTCTATGACGATTGTCAATGGTGAATTACATCATTGCAGTGTATTAGGGGCGTTTCAACGTTGTGTTTCTCTTGAGGAAGGCTGTGAAATCTTAAGAGAAACCCATGAAGGGGATTGTGGACACCACGCCGGTTCAAAGTCTCTGGTGGCAAAGGCGTTTCATCACGGGTTCTACTGGTTGACAGCGCATGCTGATGCGGAGGACTTGGTTAAACGGTGTGATGGATGTCAGAAATTTTCAAGGCGTGTTCATGTGCCGGCTCAAGAATTGAGGATGATCCCAATAACATGGCCATTTGCAACTTGGGGGCTGGATATGGTTGGGCCTTTTAAAAGATCCAAGGATAAGAAAACCCACCTTTTGGTGGCAGTTGACAAATTTACCAAGTGGGTTGAAGCGGAGCCTGTCAGCAAGTGTGATGCAGCAACAGCGATGCAGTTCATCAAGAAGGTGATTTTCCGGTTTGGTTTTCCACACAGTATCATTACTGACAATGGTACCAATTTATCCAAGGGCGCTATGAAGGAGTTCTGTGAACGTGAGCACATCCGACTTGACGTGTCGTCAGTGGCACACCCCCAGTCCAATGGACAGGCAGAACGAGCTAATCAGGAAATCTTGTGAGGCATCAAACCCCGGCTTTTGGTCCCATTGCAAAGAACACCAGGATGTTGGGTTGAGGAGCTACCATCTGTATTATGGAGTATCAATACTACGCCAAACCGGTCCACAGGATACACGCCATTTTTCATGGTCTATGGAGCAGAGGCAGTTCTCCCTAGTGACATCCGGCACGATTCGCCTCGTGTGGCAGCTTATGTTGAAACAGACAATGAGACAGCACGGCAAGACGCTTTGGACCTATTGGACGAGGAGCGTGATATAGCGGCTGCCCGTTTGGCGATTTACCAGCAAGATCTTCGTCGCTATCACAGTCGCCGGGTTAGAACCAGAACTTTTCAAGAAGGAGATTTGGTGCTTCGACTCATCCAAGATCAAACGGATATGCACAAGTTATCCCCACCTTGGGAGGGACCTTTCGTGGTCAGCAAGAATTTGCACAACGGGTCGTACTATCTGATTGATATTCGAGGGCATCAAGACTCACGTACATCAGAGGAGGAGACCAACAGGCCGTGGAATATAGCTCATCTTCGGCCTTACTATACTTGAGCCATCGGCTCTATCTATGTACATATCATGACAATGTATATATTATCTTTGATATATCAAACCGGAGCCTCAGCTAAAGCGGGGTCTCTGTCTTTCTCATCATGCGAGGTTACACGCAGTGGTTCTGTTTAAAGCGGCCTCCGGTTTACCCCTTGACATTTGTTTTTTATATATCACTGGGGGCCTTGGTCGTGTCCAAACCAACGAACACCCTTTGATAGGCAACAGCCACCAGATCATTTGGGGACATGGTCAAGTCTGAACCAGTCACGCCTCTTGGTCGGCCTAAGGCCACAAAATCACTTGGGGGCATGGTCGAACCCGAACCATTGTGACGCCTCTTGATCTGGCATATATGCCACGAGTCATTTGGGGACCTGGCTGACTTGAATCATTGTCACTCCTATTGGGGGCCTTGATCCTGTCCGACCATGGTAATACCATCTGAACAGCTCAGTATAGCATATTTTTGCAAATGGTTTTTATCATTGCCTTTGCTTCCATGTTGTTTTCATGGTTTGTTCGTTCTTTGCTTTTGTTGGATTTCTTTTATGTCAACAAGCATATTTTTTCCGGTTCAGCCAATGATTTTTGATCCCCCTTTAAATCCGGAGGAGTCTGCCTGGTTTACCTTTTCCCTATTAACATCCTGGAGTAACCAGGGGGCTCGTATTAAGTCAGTACGGTTTGTACGGGAGCTACTTTCTCCCTTTTTGACGGTAATGGTTTATAAAACCACCGCTTCAGGCTTGGCTAAAGCCAGCTTTATGCTCAAACATGGCAGGTATTTATGTATCATCTATTTGTTATATTACGGATACACATATCAAGATTATAATCCGGCTGACGGTATAACCGCCACCGAAGTTCAAATTTTTCTGATTGCAGGAAATATGCATTAAAGTTTTTCAAGCAAAAGCTTCAGTACTTATGCACGAAGGCATAATCCAGGCAGAAGTTTTAACTATCTTATTACAAGGCAGCATGGTGCTAAAACAAAATCATTGTTTTTGTGGAAGGATGTTGCAAATAGCTCTTCAAACCGGCTTCCGGTTCAAGCCTACTCCTCATCCTCCGCCGCTTCAGCTTCCTCGTCTCTACCCATTGGCTGGAAATCAACAGTGGTCCAGTCGATTCCCATTAAAGCTTGGAAAACAGCCTCTTCATGGATCAGGGAAGACGGTTCAATATCAGGGGCGTAAGTGTGCTTGCGGATTGGAGGAATCAGATTCTCCGCTTCAACAGTTGGGGCAGGCACTCGCTTGTTTTGATTATTATATTGCGCTTGATAATGCGTCAAATCTGCCTCTTCAGCTAGCTGGCAAGCCAGAGGGCGCACTGCACGGTTTATGGCCCTTAAATCTTCTTCGTTGAATTCAGAGCCATCTTCTTTCAGACTGGGATAGCCTTGAGCTGCTTCCACAGGATCAAAGTCGGGCACCCATGCCTTTGCCCGGATTAAGGCATTGATGGCTCCGGTTCGGGCAGCGGATTTTTTCAGCTCCTCAATCCGGGCTGGAAGCATTGACAACTTGCTAAGAGTGTCCTGGATTAAAGAGGGTGCCGGGTTGTTGTGAGAAGCTGTGGTGATGATCCGTTGGGCTCCGGTATATAATTGTTCCACCAAGGTGTAGGCAGCTTTCAATTTCTTCCGCACATCATTTCCTAAGTGCCCAATACGTGTGCCTACAACAAGATCGGAATGGTCTCAAACCGGATTTACGCTACAGCAGGTTCAAATTATCACAAGAAGTTGCAGGAGCTTACCAAAGATTGCAGCAGTCATGAAGTGTATTTGCCGCTGTACGGCCGTCAGTTCATCCACCACCGGTTTAAGGGCAGCTTCAGCATTTTCCGCTCTTTTGGTTAAACCGGCCTTCTCAGTGGCCCAGTCAGCCCGCTCTTTCTTGAAGCCTTCTTTAAGCCGTTTAGCAGTGCTCAAAGCGCTGGTTAATTCTTGCTTTGCCTTATCTGTTTCAGCCTGCTGGGTTTTCAAGGCCTCCTGCAAATCGGCAACTCAGTCCTCCTTGATTTTCACCTCAGCCTGCACACAGATAGAGTTTAAGCTTTGCACAGGCGATCCAAGGAGTTGAAGTATCAACCACATAACAAAGTTATATGCCTGACACTTGGGGGCTAATGCACCTTCAATTTTTATATATTACTCGATCACAAAGTCCCAAGCTCAATACAAGTATTCAACTTGGCACTTGGGGGCTAATGGCTATTTGATCAAGTTATGTTCTAAGGACAATTCTCTATTGGAGCCCCGGTTTACTTATGCTAAGTTAGACCGGTTCTTGCAGGCTATACCGATCGGTTTTACGAATGTTCAGGATCAAGTCCCGGTTTGACTAACGTTACAAACCGGCCCTTGGGGGCTAGAAGGATGGAGATAATGGCAGCAAGGAAAGAAGTAAGTTACCTCAAATTTATCCCTCATCATTTTGACCAGGCCAGCTTCACAGTCACGGCTAGTGTAAAGCCGGTTTAAATAGCCGGAGTGAAGATCTTGGGCACTCAGAGCAGCATATGTCTCTAGTTCAACATCCCATTTTCCTTTGTTCAAAGCGGAAAAATCCTCTTTGATGGTATGCTTGGTAAGGGTGATAGGATTCCCGGGTTCAGAGCGGCCCACACCAGTAATCACAACATCATCATCTTTGGACTCGCCAGTTTGTGTTGGTGCGGCCGTTTGGTCAGCAGGAGTGTGGGATTTCTCAATCTGGATGGAGCTGGCAGGCGGATCGGCAGAGGCTGGAGTATTAACAAGCCCTTCTTCGGGAATAACGTCGTCTTGCAAAGGAGGATCATTGGGGATATCTTCAGAAGTAAACATTTCACGATCCGGCACTTGGTCATGTTCTGGGGCCACATCTTCTTCAGCCGCTTTATCCAGGCGGGCCTTCTTGCTTGGTTTCGGTTTAGCCCTGAAAGAAAAACAAAAAGTTAAGCATAAGCCATTATGCGGTATACTGGAAGCATATGTTCAGTTTAACTTACCCAGCAACTGTTTTCAAAGGTGGTAGCTGAGTGGCTGACGATTCACCAGACGATGAATGAGAAGTGACCTGATAATCGGAGTCAGATGGATTAAGAGGTTGATGGAAGAAACCCGCTTTACGATTTAAATCAATAAAAAGGTCGGAGACCTCGGAGCGGCGTTTTCGAACTGGACTGTTTGGTAAACCGGCAGAGGTAACTACCTGGCCACTGTGCCGGGTTGTGCGGCGAGTTTCATGTTGCTGGGTCTTCATAAGAAATTGGGAATCCAGATAAGCAAGAGGATGAGAAAATTTAACTTTCCGGTTTGCCCAGTGAAATTTTGGCAAAGGTAAGATTTCTGAATCGGAAGAGAGAATGGTTACCTCAACAAAACCCGCATTGCTGGCTTCAGCGTCATCCTGACAAGCATCATCATCAATAAGGCGTGTAAAAAGCAAGCCAAGTGAATCAAGTTCTACCTCCAGATCCGGATTACCCACATCATCATCAATGGCTGGGTCTGATGAACCGGTGGTTTTTCTCTTATGAGCTGGTTTCTTGATAACCTTGGTCTTGGGCCGGGTTGGACGTCCTGCCTTCTCCGTTTTGTCTTGAGGAAGTTTCTTGCTCCAAAATAGATTATCGTCCTGGATCAGCAGTAATTAAATGTTAAACATATAAAGCAGTAACCGGTTCAACAATAGGGAATTTAAAAATATTACCGCTGGCGGTTTGTTGGTGGTGCAGTAAGGAGGCAGACCGGTTTGAGCACAGAGGTGCTCCGGTTCATTCAGCATCTTTTTCACAGATTCTGTGACTTCGTCATCAGGGAGTTGGATTTTAGTGTGTCGGAGTGGGTCATCGACACTATCAGTATACTTGCACATCAAATTGGAGCACCGGCTTAGAGGCAAAATGCTCCATGATATCCAGCAGCGTGCAAGGTCTATTCCTGTTAAACCATTGGCCATGAAGGCCCGGAGCTTGGACAGTTGAGGAGAATATTTAATTCTCTCCTTGGCGCTTAGCCTTTGTGGAAAAGGGTGAGTGTTGCTGAGCCGTTCCGGACGGAAGCCAGGCAAGGGATTTTCATTGTCAGGGGAGGTATCCTTGCAATAAAACCAAGTTGCGTTCCACTCCTTGGGGTGAGTATGGAGTTTGACGTGGGGATAGGTGACTTCTTTCCTTTTCTGAATGGCCATACCGCCCAATCCGGTATTAGGGCCGTCAGTGAATTCAGTATGGTGATTCAGATGAAAGAGATCTCTAAATAACTCGACCGAAGGCTCCTCTTGAAGGTATGCCTCAGAAAGTACTTGAAAAAGGCATAGATTGGTGACGAAGTTGGGGCCAATATCCTGTGGACGGAGTTGAAAGTTGGCTAACACATCCCGATAAAATTTAGAGCCGGGCGGTTTGAAGCCCCGGGCCATATGATCTGCGAAGACCACGACCTCTCCTTCCTGGGGCGTAGGAGGACATTCATCTCCAGGAACCCTCCAGTGAATCGTATCTTTGCTATCCAAAGCTCCAATCAGGACTAGGTCATCCAGCTATGATTCTGTGACACGGGAGGGAACCCAGTTGCACTCGTACACTTGTTTGGCCATGACGAGATCTACAGGAAATAGGTGATCCGGTTCAAGGACATGCTAGATAAAATGGTGTTGATCTAATTACGGTAAACCAGAGGCAGTACCCATAAACCGGTCTGCTACAACGCGGCATCAGATGGACTCTGGCGGTTCAACTAGGGGACTAATGACATATATACCGGTTTAGCAATTTTTTCTCTATGGTGAAGTTAAACCGCCTGGCCTAAGCATCAGAAGCAATTGAAACTATGGATAATTAGTTATGCAGAAACAAATTTCACAAAATCGTGTTACAGCCGCGGATCTACAGCAAGCTCACAAAAACAGGAAATATTTCGAAGACTAAGGCGGAAACAGAAGTGAACCATTGAGTGGATATGTGCGGGAGATCTATGAGCTTGGATGAGAAATAGCAAGCGGATGCTAAAGGGATCGCTACTAAGCACAGCAAGAGTTCACAGATGCATTCAAGGTCAGAGAACAGCTATGAACGCGCAATGAACATAGCAAGAACATGGAACCCTAAGAACAAATCTAGGTTAAGAAGGAGAGAGAACTTACCGGGAACGGAGAAGATGCGGAAAGATGCCGCAACACTCTGGTACGTTCAGGTTGATGCAGCGGCCTGAGACGAGGCAGAGGTCGACGGTGGTGGCGGAGTTCCAAAGCCGGCGACGTGAGGAAGAAGAAGAAGAAGGGACGAAGGGGAAGAGAAAGGAAATGACCCTTCGGTCTTATTTATAAGGCAACCGAGCTAGGTCAAACGCGCGAATCCAGGAGCTGTCATTAAGAGGGCGTTATGAATTTCATAATGACGTCATGCCGGTTTACAGTAACCAAAACTGATGACGTCATGCCGGTTTACAGCAACCAAAAATGATGACGACATGGAGATTTGCCAATTAACAGAAGATATCCAAGACGCAAGATGGTGTGAAGGATTGACATGAACCAGTTCAAATCAATCTGGGGCCTAATGTTGGGGATATTACCACTAGGCGTAAACCGGCCTACTTGGGCCGGGTTAACTTCATTAGTGGCGTAAACAGATGAAGGCCCAAGGCCTGTAGTCGGTTAGAACATGTAGCCGTAAACCGGCCTGATGTATGACTTGTATTGTAAGTAAGGAATAGAGAGATACCAACCGGAATACGAATATGAACCGGTTAGGACTCTATGGACCGACGGGCGTCACCCGTGTATATAAGGGGACGACCCGGTGGCGGTTCAGGACAGACAACGACAACTCGAGCCTAGGCGAAGCTTGTTTGCTCCCTAGCCATCGAGATCATATCAATTCCATCACAACTAGACGTAGGCTTTTACCTTCATCGAAGGGGCCGAACTAGTATAAAACCCTCGTGTCTTTGTGTCCGCTTTAACCCCTTCAAGTAAACCCGTAGCGACGGCTCCACGACTAAGTCCTTTCGCTAGGACATCTGCCGTGACAAATCCACGACAGGTGGGGTAGACGCCGGCGGAAGAACGGGCGTCGACGAGGGTGCTCACAGTGCTGCCAAGTCCAAGGACAAGGCTGCACAGACCTCGGCGTCCGTACGCGCACCGCGCCCATCTCAGGAGGCGCAGGACCAACAGCGTCATGGTATTCGCAGTACCATACATTCGTTGGGCCAAGATCAAGCTGGTGGATCTCGCGGAGTTCAAGACCAGCATGCATGCCAGCATGCTGGCCCGAGCGAGGCCCGGTCGCCTGGACGGGATACTGCTCCTTCTAACATAGTTAGAAGTCCGAGCATATCCCGCTCCTTGCACCGTTCGCCACTACCGCCCGCCACTCCAGCAGAAGCTTTGGCGCGAGCCCAACTGTTCCTGGATTACCCTCCAACGGGGGACAAGACCGACGAGTGGAGGGCCACCATTCAGAGTCTCATTGGCTTCGCCAACGGCGACACTGCGCGGCAACCAAGCACCTTGTTGCCGCGGCAAGATTGCCGGACGCGAACCGATGGCGACAAGACCAATGGGGGTGCAACCTCCATGCACTCTCCACCCCGAAGGCCAAGATCGCCGACTCGTCGGATCCACCCCGACAGCGACTCCACCGCGTCATCGGATCCAAGAGCTCGTCGCGATCAGTGTCAAGTTCTTCACGAACGACAGCAAGAGGACGCTCGTACTCGCATCGAGCGCCGAAGAGAAGCGCGGCGTCAATCTGACCAGTGCGCTGGGCCCCTGTCGACATGCATGTGCCAGGGGAACCAGGCGACTTGCCGTACGCGGTAGGTTGCCCTGCGTTTACTCGTGAGCTGCGGCAAGTCCAGTGGCCCAGCAAGAAGAATTTTAAACCAGATGTACCGGAGAAGTACGACGGCAAGTCGCATCCGTCGGAATTCCTCAGCATCTACACCATCACGGTGCAGGCTGCCGGGGGACGAGACGACAAGATCCTTGCCAACTACTTCCCGCTGGTGCTCAAGCCTAACGTCAGATCCTGGCTCATGCACTTGCCGGACAACTCCATTTCCTCTTGGGCAGATCTATGCCATCAGTTTGTCGGCGCCTTTATAGGCGGCCACAAGCCCCATGGCCAAGAGAGTGACCTTCATCTGCTCGCCCAGAAGGAAGGAGAGCCCCTACGCAAGTATATTCAGAGATTCAGCCGTGTGCAGCACAACATCCCAGATGTCCGCCCTGCCGCGGTAATCAGCGCGTTCCATCAGAACGTGCAAAACCGCAGGATGCGCGAGGAGATGGTGATGTGCAAGATTAGAGACGTCAGTGAGCTATATGCCCTGGCCGACAAGTGTGCACGTGTTGAAGAGGGGAGGAAACTCCCTGGAGAGAATACAGGAGCAGGAGGGTCTGACAGTGAGGATGCTGCCCCGGCAAAGAAAGGCCGGCGACGGAACAACATGAAGAAAAAGGGCAAAGAAGTGCTAGTTGTTGAGCAGTCCAGCAACGGAGGTGGCGCCAAGAAAGCTAAAACTAGTAGCTCCGGCAAGGAGATCCAAGCTGTGGCGGCCGCCGACAAGCAAGACGGCTCCGGCAAGCAGTATTGCAAGATCCACCGCACCAAGGGCCATGATCTTCAGAGCTGCAAGAAAGTCGAGCAGCAGAAAGCTGAGTACGAGTGACGCGACAAGGAGAAGGCCCAGGAAGGTGCTGGAGGAGCTGGCAAGAAACACCCCGGCCGGGGAGGACACCGAGGCAAGGCCAAGCAGCGGCAAGGAGACAGACCTCCCCGCGGCCGCGACAAGGATGAAGATGAAGACGACGATGAAGATATGGATGATGATGAGACTGATGAGCAGGAGTTCCAGAAAGCCACAGAGGTCCTGTGCGTTGACGGCGGTGCTTCCCTGCATACTTCACACCGTCAACTCAAGCAATGGATGCGAGAAGTCAATGCAGCGGAACCATCCATGGAGTCACGCAGGCCTCTGAAATGGTCCAGCACACCTATCATCTTTGATATTGAGGATCACACAGATCGCATAACTGCGGTCGGGTGCTTGCTGATGTTGGTTTCACCAACTATTCGCAACCTCAAGGTCACAAAGATGCTAGTTGACGGCGGGGCCGGCTTGAACCTGATCTCCTCCGCGGTCCTCCAGAAACTCCAGATCCCTGACAGCGAGCTCGAAGAGACCGACACGTTCCAAGGAATCAACCCGGGAAGGAGCAAGCCGAAGGGAAAGATCACGCTGCCGGTGACATTTGGCAGCGAGCTGAACTTCAGAACTGAGAGGGTCACTTTTGACGTTGCTGACTTTCCATTGCCCTACAATGGGATTCTCGGCCATCCAGCACTCGCCAAGTTCATGGCAGCCTCTCACTATGCATACAACATGCTCAAGATGCCAGGCCCGATAAGTGTCATCTTTGTCCCTGGCGACAAGAAGGATGCCCTTATCTGCGCCGACAAGATCTACCGGGAAGCAGCAGCCGCAACAGATCGCAGATCACTTGCCGCTGAAGCTCCCGGGAGGAAGAAGAAGACCAAGTCCGGCAAGAGCTCTGATGCCCACTCCGGCAAGCGCACCTCTTCGGAGTGCTGCGCTACCGTCGAGGACGCACCATCGAGCTCCACCGGCAAGTGTAAGAAGATGATGGCAGCTCCACCAGAGACCAAGAAGGTGTCCGCCAAGGAGGACGGCACTGGTGGTACCTTCACCATCACTGCCACTCTTGACCCTAAATAGGAAAGCGCGCTCATTGCTTTCCTGCGGGCGAACGTCGACGTGTTTGCATGGCAACCGTCTGATATCCCCGGTGTTCCCAGGAAAGTAATTGAGCACCACCTAGCCGTTTGTCCTCATGCGCGACCCGTCAAGCAGAAAGTCAGGAAACAAGCAGTGGAGCGCCAAGAGTTCATTGCAGAAGAAATCAAGAAGTTGGAAGTAGCAGGCCTTGTCAGAGGAGTGCTCCATCCTACGTGGTTGGCCAATCCTGTAGTCGTGCGCAAGGCCAACGGAAAATGGAGGCTTTGTATAGACTTTATCGATGTCAATAAAGCTTGTCCCAAGGACCCATTTCCCTTACCGCGCATAGACCGGATTGTTGACTCCACGGCCGGATGTGATTTGCTTTCATTTCTTGATGCATACTCAGGATACCATCAGATCTTCATGGCAGAAGAAGACGAGGAGAAGACCGCATTCATCACCCCATGTGGCACATACTGTTTCATACGGATGCCCTTCGGGTTAAAGAATGCTGGTTCAACATTTGCAAGGGTAGTACATGTCGCTTTTGAGCCCCAGATACACAGAAATGTAGAAGCCTACATGGATGATATAGTGGTCAAGAGCAAGGACAAGGCTACTCTGATTCAAGATTTAGACGAAACCTTTGCAAATCTGCGCAAGATCAACCTCAAGCTTAACCCCGAGAAGTGCGTGTTTGGAGTCCCCTCCGGCAAGCTTCTTAGGTTCTCCGTGTCTCAGCGGGGAATTGAAGCCAATCCCGACAAGATCAAGGCCATCGAGCAGATTGAAGCACCGAAGCGCGTCAAGGATGTACGAAGACTTGCCGGTTGCGTGGCTGCTCTCAGCAGGTTTATCTCTTGCTCTGCTGAGCGCGCCCTGCCATTTTTCAAAATATTGAAAAAGGCAGGTCCAATGAAATGGACTCCGGAAGCGGAGGCTGCGCTGTAGGACTTGAAGAGGTACCTGTCCTCCACTCCAATACTTGTCGCACCTAAGCCACAAGAGAAGTTGCTGCTGTATCTAGCGGCAACCAATCAAGTGATTAGTGATGTGTTAGTGGCGGAGAGGGAGGCGGATGATTAGCCAGCAACCACGGCAAGTGCATCCAGCGACAAGCAGGAGGCTTCGCCGACAAGCTCTGGTCCCGACAAGGATGGATCTGCGCAGGAGCGCGAAGAGGTGCAGAAGAAAATGTAGCAGCGCCCAGTTTACTTTGTCAGCTCCCTTCTGCATGGCGCTAGGTCAAGGTACTCTGGTGTGCAGAAGTTGCTTTTCGACCTCCTCATGGCCTCAAGAAAGCTGCGCCATTACTTTCAGGCACATCAGATCACAGTTGTCACTCGTTTTCCGCTGAAGAGGATACTGCAGAATCCAGAAGCAACAGGCAGGATCGTCGAGTGGGCACTGGAACTGTCAAGCTTTGGCCTCAAGTTTGAGAGCACTTCAACTATCCAAAGTAGAGCATTGGCAGAGTTCATAGCAGAGTGGACACCAACACCAGATGAAGAAATTCCAGAAACGAGCATTCCCGTCAAGGAGGCAGGCAAAGAGTGGCTGATGTACTTTGATGGTGCCTTCTCGCTGCAAGGCACCGGTGCTGGCATGCTGCTTGTCGCACCCACCGGAGAGCACCTCAAGTTCGTAGTCCAGATGCACTTTCCCAAGGAGCAAGCAACAAACAATACTGCAGAGTATGAAGGTTTGCTTACCGGTCTTAGGATCGCAGCAGACCTTGGGATAAAGAAGCTCATTGTCAGGGGTGACTCATAGCTTGTCGTCCGCCAAGTGAACAAGAATTATCAGAGTCCGTTGATGGAAGCTTACGTTGATGAAGTGAGAAAGCTAGAAGAGCACTTTGACGGCCTGCAGATGGAGCATGTTCCAAGAGCTCAGAACGAAATTGCTGATGGCTTGTCAAAGTGCGCCGCCCTAAAGTTACCTGTGGAACCAGGGATCTTTGTGCTCAAGCTGAATCAACCATCCGTGACACCATCAACCGGACAGAGCAAGAAGAGGAAGTTGATTTCTGTTGGCTACTTTCTGGCAGATCTTCCCGAAGCCGCCGCCAAGAAGGTCCCCAAGATCAACGCCAAGAGTGCTGAGGAGCAGTCTGCTCCGGCAAGCCTTAGGGTTTGTTCCGTTGAAGCAGACGCTCCCGACAAGTTTTGCTCCGGCAAGCTTGCCGGGGAACATCAAGCTCCGGCTGGGCCGCCCGCCCTTGCCGTGGAAGCGGATGTTCCCGCAGCAGCAGATGTGCCTTTAGTCCTTGTTGTCGAGCCGCAAGCTCCAACATGGGCGCAGCAGATTGTCCATTTCCTTCAGACAGGAGAACTTCCCGAAGAGCAAGAAGAAGCGGAAAGAGTAGCCCGGCAGTCAAGTATGTACAAGTTTGTCGACAACACACTGTACAGAATAAGACTCGACGGTGTGAAATTGAAGTGTATTCGCCGGGAAGATGGACAACAGCTGTTGGCAGAGATACATGGAGGCATATGTGGTCACCACATTGGCGCAAGAGCACTTGCCAGCAAAGCATTCCGGCAAGGTTTCTTTTGGCCGACATCCCTCCAGGATGCATCTGCACAAGTAACCAAGTGTGAAGCGTGCTAGTTCCATTCCAAGCAGATACACCAGCCAGCTCAAGCTCTCCAGACGATCCCTTTATCCTGGCCATTTTTGGTCTGGGGGCTCGACATCCTCGGCCCCTTCCCCCGAGCTGTCGGGGGCTTTGAGTACTTGTACGTTGCAATCGACGAGTTCACAAAGTGGCCGGAAGTGGAACCAGTGACGAAGGTGACAGCACAGTCAGCAGTCAAGTTCTTCAGGTCGATTGTTTGCCGTTTCGGGATCCCTAACAGGATCATTACCGACAACGACACACAGTTCACGAGCCGCACCTTCATGCAGTACGTCCAATATCTTGGCGCCAAGGTCTGCTTCGCTTCTGTTGCTCATCCGAGAAGCAACGGTCAAGCGGAGAGGGCAAATGCTGAAGTGATGCGCAGGCTCAAGACCAGAACTTTCGACAGGCTGCACAAGTGCGGAAAGAACTGGATCGAGGAGCTGCCGGTGGTTCTTTGGTCGATCAGGACGACGCCAAATCGAGCCACTGGCCAGACACCTTTCGCTCTAGTCTATGGAGCAGAGGCAGTTCTCCCCACGGAACTCGTATACGGGTCACCTCGAGTGCTCGCTTATGATGAGCTTGAGCAAGAGCAGCTGCGACAAGATGACGCGCTGCTCCTTGAGGAGGATCGTCTTCAGGCCGCTGTACGAGCTGCTCGATATCAGCAAGTTTTGCGCCGCTACCATAGCCGCAAAGTTAGCGCCAGAAGTTTCGAGGAAGGCGACCTTGTTCTTCGGCGCATTCAGTCCGCCAAGAATTCCAACAAGTTGACGCCGAAGTGGGAAGGCCCTTATCGGGTGAAACGAGTCACTAGGCCTGGCGCCGTCCGCCTTGAGACCGAAGATGGCATTCCGGTGAGCAACTCCTGGAACATTGAACATCTTCGTAAGTTTTACCCATAGGGCGCGTTTGCCGGAAGCTGTTCCGGCAACCACCTTTTGTACAAGTCTTGCCGCTGTTGCATGTAATCCTTCGTACAAAGCCGGGCGCAGACCCCGTGCATAAATAAAGCTCATGTGCTCCGCACATCTTGTCAATTTCATGCTTTCTTCCTTTTTGCATGTATTATCTAACACCTTGTGCAGCACCTGCCTCCGGTAAGCAATAACGAGCCGTAAGGCTCCATATCTTTATTTTCTCTTCTTTTTCTTTCTTAAAAGAAGGAAAGGTTCCCTCGCACACAAGTTCGCCGGGGGGGAAGGAGAAGATAATGTTATGGACCAGGCGTCGTTCAAGAAAAGTTTCGCCTTGCCGGGAAGCAAACGACAGAAAAGCTAAGTTGCCAAAGTTTGACCAATCAAATTTTAAACTTTTAAGTTATCTTCCTCGAACGACCGTACTTTGTATGGAAAACCTATGCGCGGAGGAACCGACTCGTAGCTAGTTGCGCCCTTACTTTGTTTCGAGTCCGCTCAACAACTTAAGTGAGCTGTAACTAGTTGCGACAAGGTTGCTTGTCGGTAGCGGCACCGCCAGCAGGCTGCTGACGTCCCGCACTCAGCGCTCGCGGCAAGGGTGCCTGCGCCGGCAAGTTCCCTAAAAGGCGTAGGGTAAAAACATACAAAGGAAGGAATCAAGTAAAGGAAATAACATAGCAGTCAATACCCAAAATAAAGTTATATTACAAGATAGCTTGCCGCAACTCTAACGGGTTGTTATCGTAACATGACTAGCAGCGGCAAGAAAAGAAGAAAACGGGCGGCCTAATCTACGCGGCCACCATCGACCCTCTTGACCTCATTCACCTTGTCCACAATGGGTGCGACAAGGGCCTTGAGCGCTTCCAGATCAGCATCTGCCAGCAGCTTCTTGAGGACGTTGGTGAAGTTGAGGCCTGGATTGCGGAAGGCCACTTTCACCAACACCTTCTCCAGAACTCTGGCGCAGATCGTGCGTGACTCGTTGGCCAGCTGCTTTGGGATCTTCTCTCGGAGCTGATGGAGGGCTGTCGCCACGCCTTTAAAGAACAGGGTGAGCTTGGCGCTGGGTTGGAGGTTCTCATCGGAGGAGTACCCAAAGTCCTCCACCCCCAGCTGCGCCAGCTCCCTGTCAATGACTGCAGCAATGTTCACGAGGCCCTCCGTCCAGAGCTCCACCGTCTCCTTGAAGGTGTTCTGGGTTTCGGCGGCCCTCTTCAGCAGCGCTTCGTTGCCCTTGATCTCCTCCTTCAAGGCCACCTCCCGCTCCTTGGCGCCGTCCAGCGTCTGAGTCAAGGTGTCCAGCTTCAGCTCAAGGTCAGCATTGGAGTCCTTGGCGGCGCTTAGCTCCTTGCTCCTCTTGGCAAGGAGACCCTGCAGCTCGCCGTGAGCGGCGGCATCCTTCTCGCGCTCAAGCTTGAGCGCGGCAAGCTCCTCGTTGCTCGCCTTCAGATCAGCCTCCAGCTGCGCCACCTTCGTCTCCAGCTCCTTCTTGGCGGCCTTGGCAGCCGCGGCAGCGTCCTTTTCTTCCTTGAGAGCCTCGCCAAGTGCTTGCTCACGCGCGGCAAGATCCTCCTCGTGGCTGTCGAGGTTAACTTTCCGCTGTGCCAGCTCGCCTTCTTGCGCAAATAGCTTCTCGCCGGCAAGCCGCTGCTGCTCTTCGGCTTCGGCCTTCTCAAGAATGAATGCCTTCTGCGCCTCGACGAGCTGCGCCCGCTCCTCTGCAATGGACTGGACAGCTTCCTGATTGCGCTCCCAGAGCTCCTCCGCGCGCTTCTCAATGTTTGCTCCCTCCTGCGCAACAAGCACTTCCCGGGACTCCAACTTGGCTTGTCGGGCGCGGTAGAGCGACACCAGCTTTCGGAGCAGCTGCTCCTCCTCAGACTCGCCGCCGCTGCTGCTTGGCGCGTCAACCAGTGTCAGCCCAGCGGAGGCGAGCACCTCCCCGTCAAAAGCTTCTCCTTCAACCGGCGCCCTGGAGCTTGAAGCCCAGGGGAGCTTCATGAAGACACCGTCGCCGGCCTTCAGATATGCGCCGGGCTGGGGCTCCTCGGAGCCTGGCGCTGCGGCAGCGGCGGAGGGATCGGCGGTCGGTGTAGCGCCTGGCGCTCCTGCAGCCTCAGGGCCGTCAGTGCGATCACCGGATCCCTCGCCAGCTTCTGTGGCGGCAGCCTTGGCGGCCTCTTCGCCGGCGGGCTCGTCAGCGCCGGCTCCTTCTTCAGTGGCCGCGGCATCATCAGTATCGCCGCGCACGTCCTCCTCGCCGCCCGCCTCGGTTTCCATCGGCTCCATGGAAGGTGGATCTGACGACCGGAGAAGGAGAAGAAGTCAAGCAAATATTCAAAAAGAAAAGTCAGAAGAAGAACACAAGGGAAGTTTCAAGCAAGGGATTACCTGTACTGGGATCCATGGTCATGGGCTCCACCACCGAGGGATCGCTGGTGCTGCCCCTTGCCGGAGACTCCTCCCTTGCCGGAGATTCCTCCCTTGCCGGAGAATTCTCCCTTGCCGGGGAATCCTCCCTTGGCGGTGTAGTGGAAGCAGATGGCACGTCGGAGGCGGTTTCCGAGCCCTCCCGGTGAAGCTGTTCTGCTCCTACACAAACAAACCAACAGTCGGATGTCAGCAAAGAAAAGAACACCCATGCGCGCCCAACAGCGGGAAATAAGCTGTATACTTACGCTGGGGGCTGCGCTGGGGGCTGCTTCGGGGAGTAGTTGCCGGGTCCGGCAAGGTGGTCTCAGGCGTGTCCCCCGTTGGCGTGGCGGGTTCATCCTCGATGACGATCACCAGGGCCTTGGCTCTCTTCGCCGCTCTTTGAGACAACATCCTGAAAAGGAATAGGTTTAGAGTGAAGCGGATCAAATACAAGACAAAGCAACAAAAGTGAAGAGCTTCAAGTACAAGCAGAGAAATCTTACTCTTCTTCCTCCTCGTCGGAGCTGAGCGCGGAGAGGTCGAAGTCCGGCCCACCCTCGACGCGACGAGGCGGAGGAGTAGGATCCCTTGGCCGCTTGGCAGGCGCAGTGGCGGTGGCCTGGGAAGACCCCACTCCAGTTGCCGCAGCGGTGCGAGGCGCTCCCGCGGCAACATCGCTTGTCGCGGTGGAGCGTGTCGCGCAGCGTGACGGCTGCTGACTCCTTTGCCACCCCGCTGCGTCCCCGGCCTTGCGAAGACGCCTTCTTGGTGGAGCTGGGGGCTGCGCTGGGGGCTCCGCCTGCGGCAAGCGGCCTGGAGATGGCGGGCCGCTCGCACCCTCGGCGGGCTCGCTTGACTCGGCGTTGGCCGCGGCAAGCTCTTCCTCGCCGTCAAGCCACTCTCACTCGGCAAGGCTTGACGCCTCTTCTGCCTCTGCCTCCTCCACGGTGAACCCGAACTCGCCCGCGGCAGTGGCTGCCGCCGCCTCTTCCGCCCTGGTGGCGATGCACTGCATCTCCTCCTCAGTGGTGTCGTGGGTGAGGCTCCTCTGCTCGTCAGCGCGGACCGCCACCTCCACCAGGCCGTCGAAGAACTGCTGCACAACGTCGTCCGCTGGTTCTTTCCACGTTGGGACAAGACCATGCGAGTCGCACAGCGGCATCATCGTGCGGATGCGGTCGAGCGAAGAATTGTTGCATAGCGGGACGACCCCCGCCAGCAGCCTGAACCATTATGGATGTTGGGAGTCATGCTTGAACAGCTCCTTGAGCATCGCATCCAGTTCCAGCACAGTGAAGTTAAAATTGAGGCCCGGGCGCAGCCTCATGATATCCGCCGGACCGCCGAACTCCCAAGCGGGTCTCCTCCTCTCTTGCAGGGGGGCGATGCGGCGGCAGAGAAAGTCTGCGCCTACGGCGCCCACAGTCAGCCCGGCTAGCCTGAGGCGCAGGATTCTGGTGGCAGAATCTTCAGCCCAGCGTCCTCCGGGGCCAAGCTGCTCCAATCGTTGCCGCGCACTACTAGGACTTGGCGCAGGGCGGTGAATGGCTGCGGGTTCTCTTCCATGATCCAACACCAATCCGCTCTCCACTCCTCCCATTTGCTGCGGAGCTCCCCCTCCAGATATGCCTCCTTCTTGCTGGCCCTTGAGATCCAGGCGATCCGGCCGGATAGAGGCTCTCCTCTCTCGACCCGGGGCATGAAGTAGTGGCGGAAAAGGGCTACATTTGGGTGGACTCCGACAAAGTTTTCGCAAAGATGTGCGAAAACTGCCATGGTCAGAACGGCGTTGGGGGTGAAGTCAAGGAGGTGAAACCCGTAGGTGTTCATGATATCACAGAAAAACTCCGAGAACGGCGGGCAGAGCCCGCAGTAGAAGAACAGTGGGAAGAAGGGATATCCGTATGGGGCCCGTTTCGAAGCGGCGGCGGAGAGTACCTTCGTACGGGGATACGCTCGCGTCACCGTCGACCAGAAGAGGTAGAACCACTCCCTCAGCTCCGCCGCAGCGAGCTCGGAGGGGAAAGTGGCCCGCTCCTTCCGCAGCGCCTCGAGCCGCGGCGCCTCAGCCAACTTCGCGACCTTCCCGGTCTTCGGGGCCATGGCGAAGGTGGTGGAGGAGATCGGCGGCATTGGTGGCGACGACGGAGATGGGGGGGCGGAGCGCTGCTCTCTCTCAGAGGGGGGGGGGAGCGGCGGAGATTTTGGAGTAGTAACCGGCCAGATGGGCGACTGCCTCTGCTTCCTCTACTTATAAAGAGGGAGGGGGCGAACGTTACGCTTTTCCGAATAAAGAAACCACCCACGATCTCTCCCACGATGCCGCATTCGACGCGTGTCATTCGGGAGGGCGCGGTGGATACGGATTAGGAAACGGCACGACCCAGGCCGCGCGTGCCCGTGCCCTGTTTTGGGCCTGGCCCAGCAGCGCTCGGCACCGTGTGTGGCCCAGGCCCGGGGGCTCTTGTCGGTGTACTAGAGTAGGGGTACCCTAGTATCCCGAACTTGTGCACGGGCAGTCGCAGCACCCCGCGGCAAGGCTTTCCAGGCGACCGCCAAGATCCTCCGTGGCTCCTCAGGAGACAAGACCCCGGCAAGAGGAGCTTGCCGGGAAGCCATTCAAGAACAAAGTATTCGAGCTAAGAAGACAAGGCCCCGGCAAGAGGAGCTTGCCGGGAAGACCAGCCAAGGCGTCTCAAGAAAGCTTGCCGCGACGCGCCATGTGTCCCGGCAAGGCTCGGTGAACGACAAGCTCCCGGGCCTGACAAGAAAACGACCGCGGCAAGGCACTTGCCGCGACAAGCGGCCACTCCGCACCCACGCTCCAGCACATCCACCCACGTGTCGCCCTGGGGCCCTTCCAGGCGCGCGTGGCGAGAGGCTGTGCAGCCAGGGGTGCACGGTGGCAAGCGGCACTGACAAGAAGGCCATCGTGGCGATCGGTGGCGCCCCTGACGGTCTCTGTTTGCACTGTTTGGGCGACACAGACGGGCATTTAATGCCCTTGTCCCCTGCCGTCAGAGTTAGGTGTGATACACTGTATCTACAGTATAGGTAGTTGTACCTACCGCATTCTTCTTCCATTTTTGCCCTTTTGCCTGCGTTGCCACCTGTCGGTGACCCCTTGAGCATATAAAAGGAGGCCCATGCGCAACGTAGAAGGGGTTCAGCTCATTCGAAAGCCAAGAAGACTCTCACGCTCGGTCTGGTAGCCCTCATCGCTCCCGAGCAAGAAATGGAAATACACAAACAAGCAGCAGTAGGAGTATTATCTCTCCGGAGAGCTCCGAAGCAGGGTAAACTGCTCGTGTGCATCGCCTCGATCTGCTCTTCGTGCGACCTCCGCCCCCAGCCGAACCAAAAGGGGCTCGGTCCGCTGGTCCCATAGGTGTTCGAGGATCAGTTTCCCCGATAGTGGCCCAGGCCCAAAACAGGGCACGAGCACGCGCGGCCTGGGTCGTGCCGTTTCCTACTCCGTATCCACCGCGCCCTCCCGAACGGCACACGTCGAATGCGGCATCGTGGGAGAGATCGTGGGTGGTTTCTTTATTCGGAAGCGTAACACTCGCCCTCTCCCTCTTTATAAGCAGAGGAAGCAGAGGCAGTCGCCCATCTCGCCGGTTACTACTCCAAAATCTCCGCCGCTCCCCCCCTCTGAGAGAGAGCAGCGCTCCGCCACCCCATCTCCGTCGTCGCCACCAACACCGCCGATCTCCTCCACCACCTTCGCCATGTCCCCGAAGACCGGGAAGGTCGCGAAGTCGGCTGAGGCGCTGCGGCTCGAGGCACTGCGGAAGGAGCGGGCCACTTTCCCCTCCAAGCTCACCGCGGCGGAGCTGAGGGAGTGGTTCTACCTCTTCTGGTCGACGGAGACGCGAGCACATCCGCGTACGAAGGTACTCTCCGCCGCCGCTTTGAAACGGGCCCCATACGGATATCCCTTCTTCCCACTGTTCTTCTACTGCGGGCTCTGCCCGCCCTTCTCGGAGTTTTTCTGTGATATCATGAACACCTACGGGTTTCACCTCCTTGACTTCACCCCCAACGCCGTTCTGACCATGGCAGTTTTCGCACATCTCTGCGAAAACTTTGTCGGAGTCCACCCAAATGTAGCCCTTTTCCGCCACTACTTCATGCCCCGGGTCGAGAGAGGAGAGCCTCTATCCGGCGGGATCACCTGGATCTCGAGGGCCGGCAAGAAGGAGGCGTATCTGGAGGGGGAGATCCGCAGCAAATGGGAGGAGTGGAGAGCGGATTGGTGTTGGATCATGGAGGAGAACCCGCAGCCATTCACCGCCCTGCGCCAAGTCCCAGTAGTGCGCGGCAATGATTGGAGCAGCTTGGCCCCGGAGGACGCTAGGCTGAAGATTGCCGCCACCAGAATCCTGCGCCTCAAGCTTGCCGGGCTGACTATGGGCGCCGTAGGCGCAGACTTTCTCCGCCGCTGCATCGCCCCCCTGCAAGAGAGGAGGAGACCCGCTTGGGAGTTCGGCGGTCCGGCGGATATCATGAGGCTGCGCCCGGGCCTCAATTTTAACTTCACTATGCTGGAACTGGATGCGATGCTCAAGGAGCTTTTCAAGCACGACTCCCAACATCCAGAATGGTTCAGGCTGCCGGCAGGGGTCGTCCCGCTATGCAACAATTCTTCGCTCGACTGCATCCGCACGATGATGCTGCTGTGCGACTCGCATGGTCTTGTCCCAACATGGCAAGAACCAGCGGACGACGTTGTGCAGCAGTTCTTCGACGGCCTGGTGGAGGTGGCGGTCCGCGCCGACGAGCAGAGGAGCCTCACCCGCGACACCACTGAGGAGGAGATGCAGCGCATCGCCACCAGGGCGGAAGAGGCGGCGGCAGCCGCTGCCGCGGGCGAGTTCGGGTTCACCGTGGAGGAGGCAGAGGCAGAAGAGGCGGCAAGCCTTGCCGAGCGAGAGTGGCTTGACGGCGAGGAAGAGCTTGCCGCGCCCGACGCCGAGTCGAGCGAGCCCGCCGAGGGTGCGAGCGGCCCGCCATCTCCAGGCCGCTTGCCGCAGGCGGAGCCCCCAGCGCAGCCCCCAGCTCCACCAAGAAGGCATCTTCGCAAGGCCGGGGACGCAGCGGGGCGGCAAAGGAGTCAGCAGCCGTCACGCCGCGCGACACGCTCCACCGCGACAAGCGATGTTACCGCATGAGCGCCTAGCACCGCTGCGGCAACTGGAGCGGGGTCTTCCCGGGCCACCGCCACTGCGCCCGCCAAGCGGCCAAGGGATCCTACTCCTCCGCCTTGTCGCGTCGAGGGTGGGCCGGACTTCGACCTCTCCGCGCTCAGCTCCGACGAGGAGGAAGAAGAGTAAGATTTCTCTGCTTGTACTTGAAGTTCTTCACTTTTGTTGCTTTGTCTTGTATCTGATCCGCTTCACTCTGAACCTATTCCTTTTCAGGACGTTGGCTCAAAGAGCGGCGAAGAGAGCCAAGGCCCCGGTGATCGTCATCGAGGATGAACCCGCCGCGCCAACGGGGGACATGCCTGAGACCACCTTGCCGGACCTGGCAACTACTCCCCGAAGCAGCCCCCAGCGCAGCCCCCAGCGTAAGTATACAACTTATTTCCCGCTATTGGGCGCGCATGGGTGTTCTTTTCTTTGCTGACATCTGACTGTTGGTTTGTTTGTGTAGGAGCAGAACAGCTTCACCAGGAGGGCTCGGAAACCGCCTCCGACGTGCCATCTGCTTCCACTACAACGCCAAGGGAGGATTCCCCGGCAAGGGAGCGTTCTCCGGCAAGGGAGGAATCTCCAGCAAGGGAGGAGTCTCCGGCAAGGGGCAGCACCAGCGATCCCTTGGTGGTGGAGCCCATGACCATGGATCCCAGTACAGGTAATCCCTTGCTTGAAACTTCCCTTGTGTTCTTCTTCTGACTTTTCTTTTTGAATATTTGCTTGACTTCTTCTCCTTCTCCGGTCGTCAAATCCACCTTCCACGGAGCCGATGGAAACCGAGGCGGGCGGCGAGGAGGACGTGCGCGGCGATACTGATGATGCCGCGGCCACTGAAGAAGGAGCCGGCGCTGACGAGCCCGCCAGCGAAGAGGCAACCAAGGCTGCCGCCGCAGAAGCTGGCGAGGGATCCAGCGATCGCACTGACGGCCCTGAGACCACAGGAGCGCCAGCCGCTACACCGACCGCCGATCCCTCCGCCGCTGCCGCAGCGCCAGGCTCCGAGGAGCCCCAGCCCGGTGCCTATCTGAAGGCCGGCGACGGAGTCTTCATCAAGCTCCCCTGGGCTTCAAGCTCCAGGGCGCCGGTTGAAGGAGAAGCTTTTGACGAGGAGGTGCTCGCTCCGCTGGGCTGACACTGGTTGACGCGCCAAGCAGCAGCAGCGGCGAGTCTGAGGAGGAGCAGCTGCTCCGGAAGCTGGTGTCGCTCTACCGCGCCCGACAAGCCAAGGTGGAGTCCCGGGAAGCACTTGTTGCGCAGGCGGGAGCAGACATTGAGAAGCACGCGGAGGAGCTCCGGGACCGCAATCAGGAAGCTCTCCGGTCTATTGCAGAGGAGTGGGCGCAGCTCGTCGAGGCGCGGAAGGCATTCATTCTTGAGAAGGCCGAAGCCGAAGTGCAGCAGCGGCTTGCCGGCGAGAAGCTATTTGCGCAAGAAGGCGAGCTGGCGCAGCGGAAAGTTAACCTCGACAGCCACGAGGAGGATCTTGCCACGCGCGAGCAAGCACTTGGCGGGGCTCTCAAGGAAGCAAAGTACGCTGCTGCGGCTGCCGAGGCCGCCAAGAAGGAGCTGGAGACGAAGGTGGCGCAGCTGGAGGCTGATCTGAAGGCGAGCGGCGAGGAGCTTGCCGCGCTCAAGCTTGAGCGCGAGAAGGATGCCGCCGCTCACGGCGAGCCGCAGGGTCTCCTTGCCGAGAGGAGCAAGGAGCTAAGCTCCGCCAAGGACTCCAATGCTGACCTTGAGCTGAAGCTGGCCACCTTGACTCAGACGCTGGACGGTGCCAAGGAGCGGGAGGTGGCCTTGAAGGAGGAGATCAAGGGCAACGAAGCGCTGCTGAAGAGGGCCGCCGAAACCCAGAACACCTTCAAGGAGACGGTGGAGCTCTGGACGGAGGGCCTCGTGAACATTGCTACAGTCATTGACGGGGAGCTGGCGCAGCTGGGGGTGGAGGACTTTGGGTACTCCTCCGATGAGAACCTCCAACCCAGCGCCAAGCTCACCCTGTTCTTTAAAGGCGTGGTGACAGCCCTTCAACAGCTCCGAGAGAAGATCCCAAAGCAGCTGGCTGACGAGTCGCGCACGATCTGCGCCAGAGTTCTAGAGAAGGTGTTGGTGAAAGTGGCCTTCCGCAATCCAGGCCTCAACTTCACCAACGTCCTCAAGAAGCTGCCAGCGGATGCTGATCTGGAAGCGCTCAAGGCCCTTGTCGCACCCATTGTGGACAAGGTGAATGAGGTCAAGAGGGTCGATGGTGGCCGCGTAGATTAGGCCGCCCGTTTTCTTCTTTTCTTGCTGCTGCTAGTCATGATACGATAACAACCCGTTAGAGTTGCGGCAAGCTATCTTGTAATATAACTTTATTTTGGGTATTGACTGCTATGTTATTTCCTTTACTTGATTCCTTCCTTTGTATGTTTTTACCCTACGCTTTTTAGGGAACTTGCCGGCGCAGGCACCCTTGCCGTGAGCGCTGAGTGCGGGACGTCAGCAGCCTGCTGGCGATGCCGCTACCGACAAGCAACCTTGTCGCAACTAGTTGCAGCTCACTTAAGTTGTTGAGCGGACTCGAAACAAAGTAAGGGCGCAACTAGCTACGAGTCGGTTCCTCCGCGCATAGGTTTTCCATACAAAGTACGGTCGTTCGAGGAAGATAACTTAATAGTTTAAAATTTGATTGGTCAAACTTTGGCAACTTAGCTTTTCTGTCGTTTGCTTCCCGGGAAGGCGAAACTTTTCTTCAACGACGCCTGGTCCATACCATTATCTTCCCTTCCCCCCCGGCAAACTTGTGTGCGAGGGAACCTTTCCTTCTTTTAAGAAAGAAAAAGAAGAGAAAATAAAGATATGGAGCCTTACGGCTCGTTATTGCTTACCGGAGGCAGGTGCTGCACAAGGTGTTAGATAATACATGCAAAAAGGAAGAAAGCATGAAATTGACAAGATGTGTGGAGCACATGAGCTTTATTTATGCACGGGGTCTGCGCCCGGCTTTGTATGAAGGATTACATGCAACAGCGGCAAGACTTGTACAAAAGGTGGTTGCCGGAACAGCTTCCGGCAACCGCGCCCTATGGGTAAAACTTACGAAGATGTTCAATGTTCCAGGAGTTGCTCACCGGAATGCCATCTTCGGTCTCAAGGCGGACAGCGCCAGGCCTAGTGACTCGTTTCACCCGATAAGGGCCTTCCCACTTCGGCGTCAACTTGTTGGAATTCTTGGCGGACTGAACACGCCGAAGAACAAGGTCGCCTTTCATGAAACTTCTGGCGCTAACTTTGCGGCTATGGTAGCGGCGCAAAGCTTGCCGATATCGAGCAGCTCGTACAGCGGCCTGAAGACGATCCTCCTCAAGGAGTAGCGCGTCATCTTGTCGCAGCTGCTCTTGCTCAAGCTCATCATAAGCGAGCACTCGAGGTGACCCGTATACGAGTTCCGTGGGGAGAACTGCCTCTGCTCCATAGACTAGAGCGAAAGGTGTCACACCCTAGCTAGTCATGCATTAGAGTGTGTGCATCATGTTTAAAATTCCATTTAATTTGAAATGGGGATTTGTGAAACCCTCCGAATCATTTTGAAAATAACCCAAATAAAAATTTCTCCAAGAAGGTCCAAGAAAATGCTCATGTTGCTCTCTGAAAATATTGGACAGAGATAAAAATCAAACCAATATTTTTAGTGGCTCATGGACATTTATTTTGGGCATTTGGAATTAATGCATAAATATTTGCATTGGAAATATATTTCTATATATATGAAATATGGTCCAAATATTATGCCATTTCTAAAGGAGCTCTGGAATAATATATCTAGCCCCTGCAAAAATTGGCATAAGTTAAATAAATGATTTAACATATTATTTAAATCAAAACAAATGTCAGAAATTAGAAAACAGAAAAAAATAAAAGGGAGAAGCTTACCTGGGCTCCTCCCTGTGCAGCCCATCCAGCTGGCCGGCCCAGCCAGCAGGCGGCCCAGCCCGTCTCCCTCCTCTGTCGTCTTCGTCCCGACAGAGGGAGGGGAGTGTGGCCGGCGCGCGCGCGCGCCACCGCGCCACGCCACCTCTCTCCCTGCTTGCCTGCCCTCCCCTCCTCGCTCGATGCCCCGGACGACGCCACGCCTCCCCCCCTGCTCTCTCTCACTCTCCCCCGGCTCTCCCCTCCTCTCCCTCGCTCTCTCTCTCACACGGCCGAACACCACCGTCGCCGCCGTTCGCCATAGCAGCCATCTCCGGCCACCCCTCGCTCCCCCGACTAGCTCAGAAGCTCCGCCACAACCCCCTCTTCTTCCCCACCGCTCCACGGGCCTCCGGAAGCCCTGCATCGCCGCCACGTCGCCGTTCCCCTCTTCGGGCTCCGACCATCATCGCCGACGAATTCGCCGTCTCCAGCGCGTCTCCGAGCCCGCTTCGACGCCCACTGCAACCGCGGTGAGCCCCCGAGTCGTTTCCCCCTTCTTCCCGGGTCTCTTTCGACCTCTAGGCCTTAGCCCCACCTTGGCCGAGAGCTCCACGCCGCCGACGATGTCGCCGTCGTGGCCACGGTCACCGTAGCGCCCAACCGAGCACACTATCGTGCTCCACGCCTCACTAGGAGCACGCAGCACGCACCAACGCCTCCCCAAACACCCTGCAACGCTGACTCCGACCACACCCGAACTCCGGCCGCCGCTCACGAGCTCGCCGTCGACGGTACCGGCCACCCCAGGCTCGGCCACCACCACCGTTCGACGCGCGGGAGCAAGAGCTCTCCAACGAGCCCAAGAACGGCCTCGCCCGTGCCCTGTAGCGCGATCCCGCATCGCGCCGCCGTCTCGGGCCTCGCCGGCGTCACGTCGCCGGTGGGTTTGACCCACCTTGACCACGGCAGGACCCCCCTGAGTCCCTGACAGGTGGGCCCAGCCCTGTAGCTAATTAAGATTAGCGCTAACCACTGTTAGTTAACCCCTGACACTGACCAGTGGGCCCCAGCGCCACTAATTAGTAATTAGGATTAATTTAACCCTGTTTAACCCCCCTGTCACTGACGTGTGGGCCCCACACGTCAGGTTTGACCTCAGCCAGCCGCAGTTGACCACTGACGTCATGATGACGTCATGCTGGCGCAATAACTATAATTTCTGGATTTAATTTAAATCAGGAAATTCCAGAATATAATTTAAACTTCAAAAATTCATAACTTTTATTCTGTAACTCCAAATTGGACAAATTATATATGAAAAATGATCAGAAAAATCCAATCTATCCATCTGTACTATTTTCATGCATGATCAAACAAGTTAAATTGATGTTTTAAGCAGAACAAGGAAAAGCACTTTAAAAGGCCATATTGAATTTGAAATTTGAATCCTTGATTCAAATTTGCTCAAACCCTTCTGGTTTTAGTTGCATTAGTCCAACACACTCATATTGCCATGTTTCATGCATGCATCATATTGTTGCACATTGTTTGGTGATGGTTGTGTATCGGTGTCCTTTGCGACAGGTTCTGCCTCCGAGGAGTACCGTGATTACCCTAACAAAGAACCGTATCAGTGCATCAAACCATCAGGCAAGCAACCAAACATTTGATCATATCGATACAATCCCATGTTCTCGCTCCTGCTCTCTTTTACTGCATTAAGACAACGCGTTTCAAACTGCTGTGTGCTACGGTAGTTGAACCCATTTCCTCTGCATGACCTGTCATTGCCACAGTAACTAGATGAAACCCACTAGCATGTGTAGGAGTTGTTTGAGCCATATGTATGTGTTGTTCCTACCTTGCTATGCCTGCTATGCTTAGAGTCGTGTCAGGTCTGGTCCATCTGGGTGATGGGCTAGAGTGAAATGTTTATGTCGGTAATGAGAGTGGTGTGGTGAACACGATTTGGTAAAGGTATCGATGAGAGGCCATGTAGGAGTACATGGTGGGTTGTTTCATTGAAGCCGACCTTAAGCACTGAGATCTGTATGCGTGATTTAAGATACAGCTACTACCATGCATTGGGCCCTGAAATATGACCCCGCTCGACTTCTTATTCACCCTAGCTCTCTGTCCAGGAGTTGCAAGTAGTTTCTGGTGTTTGTAGCCTACTGGAGGCCGTGGACAGCGCTGACCGTAGGGGTGGGCTGTGATGCGGTAGGTACGTGGCACGGTGTACCGAATACCCGTTAGGTATCTCGGGAACCCTGTTCACATCGTTCGGGGCCGTATGGGAAACCCCGGCCGGACTCCCTGCGGATGGAACCTGAATAGGCGATAAACCTGGACTAGAGGCTTAAGTGTTTAGGTAGGTCGTGGTCTACACCCACGTCGGCTTTCGCTTGAAGTCTGCCGAGCACATGTCGTGTGCAGACGCTAAGTGGTGGAAACATGTATGAAGAAGTACACCCCTGCAGGGTTATCATGATCTATTCGAATAGCCGCGTCCGCGGTAAAGGACTACTTGGTTGCCTATACAGTTCATAGACAAGTAAATGGAAACTGTTAAAAGCCTCAAGATAAGTGTGAGTGCCGAGGATGGCTCTTCCGTAGGAAGACGGAGGTGGATCCTCGGTAGTGTATTGAAGTGGTGAGTAGTGGACTCGTGTGCGCAAAACCATTTCAAGTTGGAGTATCGTAGGATAGCCTAGCCAAGAGTCAAAGCTGGCTTGCTGCAATAACTCCACCAACCCTTCTTGATACTAAGCATGTATGTAGGATCTGATGTAAGTCTTGCTGAGTACCTTTGTACTCATGTTGCTATAATTTACATTTTTACAGAAGACGCTGCAACCCCTTCTGATGGGTTCTATGTAGACGTTGACATCAATGAGTAGCCTAAAGACCCAGGTGGTGACCCTGAGCTTGTGAAGGACCATGTAGTATAGCTAGGCTTTCCAAGCCTCTTTTATTTTACTAGTTGTCTGTACTCAGACAAGTTACTTCCGCTGCTGGTTTGTATGACTGTATGACTTGTATGTTGGGTCGTGAGACCCGTACCTTTGTGTATGTTATGTATGGCCCTCTGAGCCTTAAATAAAGTACTTGTGTCGTAGAGTCATGTTGTGATGCTTCGTTGTATTTGCACATATCGAGCATATTGTGTGTATGATTGAAATGCTTGGTATGTGTGGGATCTGACTATCTAGTTGTTTATCTTTAGTAGCCTCTCTTACCGGGAAATGTCTCCTAGTGTTACCGCTGAGCCATGGTAGCTTGCTACTGCTCTGGAACACTTAGGCTGGCCGGCATGTGTCCTTCTTCGTTCCTGTGTCTGTCCCTTCGGGGAAATGTCACGCTTTGAGTACCGGAGTCCTGCTAGCCCGCTATAGCCCGGTTTACCGGAGTCCTGCTAGCCCAGTGCTACAGCCCGGACCCATTTGCTGATGACCGACACGTTCGAAGTTGGGTCATGGATGCCTGTCCCTGTAAGTCTGTGCCACTTTGGGTTTACGACTAGTCATGTCAGCCCGGGCTCTTTATCATATGGATGCTAGCGACACTATCATATACGTGAGCCAAAATGCGCAAACGGTCCCGGGCAAAGGTAAGGCGACACCCGTGGGGATACCGTGCGTGAGGCCGCAAGGTGATATGAGGTGTTACCGGCTAGATCGATGTGACATCGAGTCGGGGTCCTGACAAAAGGTGTCTGGCCAGTGGCTCGATTTGGCGTCGTCCTGATCGACCAAAGAACCACCGGCAGCTCCTCGATCCAGTTCTTTCTGCACTTGTGCAGCCTATCGAAAGTTCTGGTCTTGAGCCCGCGCAGCACTTCAGCATTTGCCCTCTCCGCTTGACCGTTGCTTCTCGGATGAGCAACAGAAGCGAAGCAGACCTTGGCGCCAAGATCTTGGACGTACTGCATGAAGGTGCGGCTCATGAACTGTGTGCCGTTGTCGGTAATGATCCTGTTAGGGATCCCGAAACGGCAAACAATCGACCTGAAGAACTTGACTGCTGACTGTTTTGTCACCTTCGTCACCGGTTCCACTTCCGGCCACTTTGTGAACTTGTCGATTGCAACGTACAAGTACTCAAAGCCCCCGACAGCTCGGGGGAAGGGGCCGAGGATTTCGAGCCCCCAGACCAAAAATGGCCAGGATAAAGGGATCGTCTGGAGAGCTTGAGCTGGCTGGTGTATCTGCTTGGAATGGAACTGGCACGCTTCACACTTGGTTACTTGTGCAGTTGCATCCTAGAGGGCTGTCCGCCAGAAGAAACCTTGCCGGAACGCTTTGCCGGCAAGTGCTCTTGCTCCAATGTGGTGACCACATATGCCTCCATGTATCTCTGCCAACAGCTGTTGTCCCTCTTCCCGGCGAATACACTTCAATTTCACACTGTTGAGTCTTATTCTGTACAGTGTGTTGTCGACAAACTTGTACATACTTGACTGCCGGGCTAATCTTTCCGCTTCTTCTTGCTCTTCGGGAAGTTCTCCTGTCTGAAGGAAATGGACAATCTGCTGCGCCCATGCTGGAGCTTGCGGCTCGACAACAAGGACTAAAGGCACATCTGCTGCTGCGGGAACATCCGCTTCCACGGCAAGGGCGGGCGGATCAGCCGGAGCTTGATGTTCCCCGGCAAGCTTGCCGGAGCAAAACTTGTCGGGAGCGTCTGCTTCAATGGAACAAACCCTAAGGCTTGCCGGAGCAGACTGCTCCTCAGCACTCTTGGCGTTGATCTTGGGGACCTTCTTGGCGGCGGCTTCGGGAAGCTCTGCCGGAAAGTAGCCACCAGAAATCAACTTCCTCTTCTTGCTCTGTCCGGTTGATGGTGTCACGGATGGTTGATTCAGCTTGAGCACAAAGATCCCTGGTTCCACAGGTAACTTTAGTGCGGCGCACTTTGACAAGCCATCAGCAATTTTGTTCTGAGCTCTTGGAACATGCTCCATCTGCAGGCCGTCAAAGTGCTCTTCTAGCTTTCTCACTTCATCAACATAAGGTTCCATCAACGGACTCTGATAATTCTTGTTCACTTGGCGGACGACAAGCTGTGAGTCACCCCTGACAATGAGCTTCTTTATCCCAAGGTCTGCTGCGATCCTAAGACCGGCAAGCAAACCTTCATACTCTGCAGTATTGTTTGTTGCTTGCTCCTTGGGAAAGTGCATCTGGACTACGTACTTGAGGTGCTCTCCAGTGGGTGCAACAAGCAGCACGCCAGCACCGGCGCCTTGCGGCGAGAAGGCACCATCAAAGTACATCAGCCGCTCTTTGCCTGCCTCCTTGACGGGGATGCTCGTTTCTGGAATTTCTTCATCTGGTGTTGGCGTCCACTCTGCTATGAACTCTGCCAATGCTCTGCTTTGGATAGTTGAAGTGCTCTCAAACTTGAGGCCAAAGCTTGACAGTTCTAGTGCCCACTCGACGATCCTGCCTGTTGCTTCTGGATTCTGCAGTATCCTCTTCAGTGGAAAACGAGTGACAACTGTGATCTCATGTGCCTGAAAGTAATGGCGCGGCTTTCTTGAGGCCATGAGGAGGCCGAAAAGCAACTTCTGCACACCAGAGTACCTTGACCTAGCGTCCCGCAGAAGGGAGCTGACAAAGTAAACTGGGCGCTGCACCATTTTCTTTTGCACCTCTTCGCGCTCCTGCGCAGATCCATCCTTGTCGGGACCAGAGCTTGTCGGCGAAGCCTCCTTCTTGTCGCTAGATGCACTTGCCGTGGTTGCTGGCTCATCATCCGCCTCCCTCTCTGCCACTAACGCAGCACTAATCACTTGATTGGTTGCCGCTAGATACAGCAGCAACTTCTCTTGTGGCTTAGGTGCGACAAGTATTGGAGTGGAGGACAGGTACCTCTTCAAGTCCTGCAGCGCAGCCTTCGCTTCCGGAGTCCATTTCATTGGACCTGCCTTTTTCAATATTTTGAAAAATGGCAGGGCGCGCTCAGCAGAGCGAGAGATAAACCTGCTGAGAGCAGCCACGCAACCGGCAAGTCTTCGTACATCCTTGACGCACTTCGGTGCTTCAATCTGCTCGATGGCCTTGATCTTGTCGGGATTGGCTTCAATTCCCCGCTGAGACACGAAGAACCCAAGAAGCTTGCCGGAGGGGACTCCAAACACGCACTTCTCGGGGTTATGTTTGAGGTTGATCTTGTGCAGATTTGCAAAAGTTTCGTCTAAATCTTGAATCAGAGTAGCCTTGTCCTTGCTCTTGACCACTATATCATCCATGTAGGCTTCTACATTTCTGTGTATTTGTGGCTCAAAAGCGACATGAACTACCCTTGCAAATGTTGAACCAGCATTCTTTAAACCAAAAGGCATCCGTACGAAACAGTATGTGCCACATGGGGTGATGAATGCGGTTTTCTCCTCATCCTCTTCTGCCATGAAGATCTGATGGTATCCTGAGTATGCATCAAGAAATGAAAGAAAATCACATACGGCCCTGGAGTCAACAATCTGGTCAATGCGCGGCAAGGGAAATGGGTCTTTGGGACAAGCTTTATTGACATCGGTGAAATCGATACAAAGCCTCCATTTTCCGTTAGCCTTGCGCACGACTACAGGATTGGCCAACCACGTAGGATGGAGCACTCCTCTGACAAGGCCCGCTGCTTCCAACTTCTTGATTTCTTCTGCGATGAACTTTTGGCGCTCCACTGCTTGTTTCCTGACTTTCTGCTTGACGGGCCACGCATGAGGACAAACGGCTAGGTGGTGCTCAATTACTTTCCTGGGAACACCGGGGATATCAGACGGTTGCCATGCAAACACGTCGACGTTCGCCCGCAGGAAAGCAATGAGCACGGTTTCCTATTTAGGGTCAAGAGTGGCATTGATGGTGAAGGTACCACCAGTGCCGTCCTCCTTGGCGGACACCTTCTTGGTCTCTGGTGGAGCTGCCATCGTCTTCTTACACTTGCCGGTGGAGCTCGATGGTGCGTCCTCGACGGTAGCGCAGCACTCCGAAGAGGTGCGCTTGCCGGAGTGGGCATCAGAGCTCTTGCCGGACTTGGTCTTCTTCTTCCTCCCGGGAGCTTCAGCGGCAAGTGATCAGTGATCTGTTGCGGCTGCTGCTTCCTGGTAGATCTTGTCGGCGCAGATAAGGGCATCCTTCTTGTCGCCAGGGACAGAGATGACACTTATCGGGCCTGGCATCTTGAGCATGTTGTATGCATAGTGAGAGGCTGCCATGAACTTGGCGAGTGCTGGACGGCCGAGAATCCCATTGTAGGGCAATGGAAAGTCAGCAACGTCAAAAGTGACCCTCTCAGTTCTGAAGTTCAGCTTGCTGCCAAATGTCACTGGCAGCATGATCTTTCCCTTCGGCTTGCTCCTTCCCGGGTTGATTCCTTGGAACGTGCCGGTCTCTTCGAGCTCGCTGTCAGGGATCTGGAGTTTCTGGAGGACCGCGGAGGAGATCAGGTTCAAGCCGGCCCCGCTGTCAACTAGCATCTTTGTGACCTTGAGGTTGCGGATAGTTGGTGAAACCAACATCGGCAAGCACCCGACCGCAGTTATGCGATCTGGGTGATCCTCAATATCAAAGATGATAGGCGTGCTGGACCATTTCAGAGGCCTGCGTGACTCCATGGATGGTTCCGCTGCATTGACTTCTCGCATCCATTTCTTGAGTTGACGGTGTGAAGTATGCAGGGAAGCACCGCCGTCAACGCACAGGACCTCTGTGGCTTTCTAGAACTCCTGCTCATCAGTCTCATCATCATCCATATCTTCATCATCGTCTTCATCTTCATCCTTGTCACGGCCGCGGGGAGGTCTGTCTCCTTGCCGCTGCTTGGCCTTGCCTCGGCGTCCTCCCTGGCCGGGGCGTTTCTTGCCAGCTCCTCCAGCACCTTCCTGGGCCTTCTCCTTGTCGCGTCGCTCGTACTCAGCTTTCTGCTGCTCGACAAGCTGCTCGACTTTCTTGCAGCTCTGAAGATCATGTCCCTTGGTGTGGTGGATCTTGCAATACTACTTGCCGGAGCCGTCTTGCTTGTCGGTAGCCGCCACAGCCTGGATCTCCTTGCCGGAGCTACCATTCTTAGCTTTCTTGGCGCCACCTCCGTTGCCGGACTACTCAACATCTAGCACTTCTTTGCCCTTTTTCTTCCTGTTGTTTCGCCGCCGGCCTTTCTTTGCCGGGGCAGCATCCTCACTGTCAGACCCTCCTGCTCCTGTATTCTCTCCAGGGAGTTTCCTCCCCTCTTCAGCACGTGCACACTTGTCGGCCAGGGCATATAGCTCACTGACGTCTCTGATCTTGCACATCGCCATCTCCTCCCGCATCCTGCGGTTTCACACGTTCTGATGGAACGCGTTGATTACCACGGCAGGGTGGACATCTGGGATGTTGTGCTGCACACGGCTGAATCTCTGAATATACTTGCGCAGGGGCTCTCCTTCCATCTGGGCGAGCAGATGAAGGTCACTCTCTTGGCCATGGGGCTTGTGGCTGCCTGTAAAGGCGCCGACAAACTGATGGCATAGATCTGCCCAAGAGGAAATGGAGTTGTCCGGCAAGTGCATGAGCCAGGATCTGACGTTAGGCTTGAGCACCAGCGGGAAGTAGTTGGCAAGGATCTTGTCGTCTCGTCCCCCGGCAGCCTGCACCGCGATGGTGTAGATGCTGAGGAATTCCGATGGATGCGACTTGCCGTCGTACTTCTCCGGTACATCTGGTTTGAAATTCTTCTTGCTGGGCCACTGGACTTGCCGTAGCTCACGAGTAAACGCAGGGCAACCTACCGCGTACGGCAAGTCGCCTGGTTCCCCTGGCGCATGCATGTCGACAGGGGGCCCAGCGCGCTGGTCAATTTGACGCCGCGCTTCTCTTCGGCGCTCGATGCGAGTACGAGCGTCCTCTTGCTGTCATTCGTGAAGAACTTGGCGCTGATCGCGACGAGCTCTTGGATCTGATGACGCGGTGGAGTCGCTGTCGGGGTGGATCCGATGAGTCGGCGATCTTGGCCTTCGGGGTGGAGAGTGCATGGAGGTTGCACCCCCATTGGTCTTGTCGCCATCGGTTCGCGTCCGGCAATCTTGCCGCGGCAACAAGGTGCTTGGTTGCCACGCAGTGTCGCCGTTGGCGAAGCCAATGAGACTCTGAATGGTGGCCCTCCACTCGTCGGTCTTGTCCTCCATTGGAGGGTAATCCAGGAGCAGTTGGGCTCGCGCCAAAGCTTCTGCTGGAGTGGTGGGCGGTAGTGGCGAACGGTGCGAGGAGCGGGATATGCTCGGACTTCTAACTATGTTAGAAGGAGCAGTATCCCGTCCAGGCGACCGGGCCTCGCTCGGGCCAGCATGCTAGCGTGCATGCTGGTCTTGAACTCCGCGAGATCCACCAGCTTGATCTTGGCCCAACGAACATATGGTCCTGCGAATACCATGACGCTGTTGGTCCCGCGCCTCCTGAGATGGGCGCGGTGCGCGTACGGACGCCGAGGTCTGTGCAGCCTTGTCCTTGGACTTGGCAGCACTGTGAGCACCCTCGTCGACGCCCGTTCTTCCGCCGGCGTCTACCCCACCGCCCGCTTGCTCCGGTGGCGGCGAGATAGACGCGGACGGGACAGCTGCCTCCGAAGCCTTCTTCTTCGGTGGCATGTTGATGAAGATAATGAAGGTCTAGCCCGTGTGCATGCCGGATCAGGTTCACACAATCTCAACGCCCCCTACCTGGAGCGCCAAAGATGTCGGGGAAACTGATCCTCGAACACCTATGGGACCGGCGGACCGAGCCCCTTTCGGTTCGGCGGGGGGCGGAGGTCGCACGAAGAGCAGATCGAGGCGATGCACACGAGCAGTTTACCCAGCTTTGTAGCTCTCCGGAGAGATAATACTCCTACTGCTGCTTGTTTGTGTATTTCCAGTTCCTGCTCGGGAGCGATGAGGGCTACCAGACCGAGCGTGAGAGTCTTCTTGGCTTTCGAATGAGCCGAACCCCTTCTACGTTGCGCATGGGCCTCGTTTTATATGCTCAAGGGGTCACCGACAGGTGGCAACGTAGGCAAAAGGGCAAAAATGGAAGAAGAATGCGGTAGGTACAACTACCTATACTGTAGATACAATGTATCACACCTAACTCTGACGGCAGGGGACAAGGGCATTAAATGCCCGTCTGTGTCGCCCAAACGGTGCAAACAGAGACCGTCAGGGGTGCCACCGATCGCCACAATGGCCTTCTTGTCAGCGCCGCTTGCCACCGTGCACCCCTGGCTGCACAGCCTCTCGCCACGCGCGCCTGGAACGGCCCCAGGGCGACACGTGGGTGGATGTGCTGGAGCGTGGGCGCGGAGTGGCCGCTTGTCGCGGCAAGTGCCTTGCCACGGTCGTTTTCTTGTAGGGCCCGGGAGCTTGTCATTCACCAAGCCTTGCCGGGAGGCATGGCGTGTCACGGCAAGCTTTCTTGAGACGCCTTGGCTGGTCTTCCCGGCAAGCTCCTCTTACCGGGGCCTTGTCTTCTTAGCTCGAATACTTTGTTCTTGAATGGCTTCCCGGCAAGCTCCTCTTGCCGGGATCTTGTCTCCTGAGGAGCCACGGAGGATCTTGGCGGTCGCCTGGCAAGCCTTGCCGCGGGGTGCTGCGACTGCCCGTGCACAAGTTCGGGATACTAGGGTACCCCTACTCTAGTACACCGGCTACATTTGGGTGGACTCCGACAAAGTTTTCGCAGAGATGTGCGAAAACTGCCATGGTCAGAACGGTGTTGGGGGTGAAGTCAAGGAGGTGAAACCCGTAGGTGTTCATGATATCACAGAAAAACTCCGAGAAGGGCGGGCAGAGCCCACAGTAGAAGAACAATGGGAAGAAGGGATATCCGTATGGGGCCCGTTTCGAAGCGGCGGCGGAGAGTACCTTCGTACGCGGATGCGCTCGCGTCTCCGTCGACTAGAAGAGGTAGAACCACTCCCTCAGCTCCGCCGCGGCGAGCTCGAAGGGGAAAGTGGCCCGCTCCTTCCGCAGCGCCTCGAGCCGCAGCGCCTCAGCCGACTTCGCGACCTTCCCGGTCTTCGGGGCCATGGTGAAGGTGGTGGAGGAGATCGACGGTGTTGGTGGCGACGACGGAGATGGGGGGGGCGGAGCGCTGCTCTCTCTAAGAGGGGGGGGGGAGCGGCGGAGATTTTGGAGTAGTAACCGGGGAGATGGGCGACTGCCTCTACTTCCTCTGCTTATAAAGAGGGAGGGGGCGAACGTTATGCTTTTCCGAATAAAGAAACCACCCACGATCTCACCCACGACGCCGCATTCGACGCGTGCCGTTCGGGAGGGCGCGGTGGATACAGAGTAGGAAACGGTGTCAGGACCCCGACTCAATGCCACATCGATCTAGCATGTAACACCTCATATCACTTTGCGGCCTCACGCACGGTATTCCCACGGGTGTCGCCTTACCTTTGCCCGGGACCGTTTGCGCCTTTTGGCACACGTATATGACAGTGTCGCTAGCATCCATATGATAAGGAGCCCGGGGCTGACATGGCTAGTCGTAAACCCAAAGTGGCACAGACTTACAGGGACAGGCATCCATGACCCAGCATCGAACGTGTCGGTCATCAGCGAGTGAATCCAGGCTGTAGCACTGGGCTAGCAGGACTCCGGTGAACCGGGCTGTAGCGGGCTAACAGGACTCCAGTATTCATCGCGTGACATTTCCCCGAAGGGACAGACACAGGAACGAAGAAGGACACATGCCGGCCAGCCTAAGTGTTCCGGAGCAGTAGCAAGCTACCATGGCTCGGTGGAAACACTAGGAGACATTTCCCGATAAGAGAGGCTACTAAAGATAAACAACTAGATAGTCAGATCCCACACATACCAAGCATTTCAATAACATACACACAATATGCTCGATATGTGCAAACACAACATGGCATCACAACATGACTCTACGACTCAAGTAATTTATTCAATAGGCTCCGAGGAGCGAGATGTTACAAACAGGGGTCTCATGACCCAACATTCAGAGCATACAAATCAAAGCACAAGCAGAAGCTATCATGTCTGGGTACAGACATCTATAAATGAAAAAGGCTGAGAAGCCTGACTATCTATCAGATCCTGCCGAGGGCACAAGATCGTAGCTGAGGTAACAAGCTAAACGTCGAAGTCCACGTGGAACTACTAGTGAGACTGAAGTCTCTCTGCAAAAACATAAAATAGGCAAACGTGAGTACAAATGTACCCAGCAAGACTTACATCAGAACTAACTACATATGCATCATTTTCAACAAGGGGATGGTGGGGTTTAACTGCAGCAAGCCAGCTTTGACTCGGTGGCTATCCTAAACTACGACTGCAAGCGACTCTTTTGAGGTGGCGCACACGAGTCCACATATTCACCATATCAATACACCACTATGGATCCGCTCCCGTCTCCCTACGAGAATGCCATCCATAGCACTCACGCTTATCTTGCGTATTTTAGAGTATCCACTTTCACTTGTCTATGAACTGATATAAGCAACCCAGAAGTCCTTTTCCGCGGACACGGCTATTCGAATAGATTAGGTTAACCCTGCAGGGGTGTACTTCTTCATACATGTTTCCACCACTTAGCGTCTGCACACGACATGTGCTCGGCAGACTTCAAGCGAAAGCCGACGTGGGTGTAGACCACGACCTACCTAAACACTCAAGTCTCTAGTCCAGGTTTATCGCCTATTCGGGTTCCATCCATGAGGAGATCCGGCCGGAGTTTCGCTCACAGCCCCAAACGATGTGAACAGGGTTCCGTGACACCAAACGGGCGCCCGGTATACCCGGCCACGTGCCTACCGCATCACAGCCCACCCCTACGGTCAGCGCTGTCCACGGCCTCCAGCATACTACAAACGCCAGAAACTACTTGCAACTCCTGGACAGAGGACAAGGGTGAATAAGAAGTCGAGCGGGGTCATATTTCAGGGCCCAATGCATGGTAGTAGCTGAATCATGGATCACAAACACAGAACTCAGTTCCTAAGGACGGCTTCAATGAGACAACCCACCATGTACTCCTACATGGCCTCTCACCGACACCTTTTACCAAATCGTGTTCACACACTTAGCTCACACATAGTAGGACATGTTCACACACCTCTGATTCATCCTCGATGAATCAGACCTGACTCAACTCTAAGCAGTAGCAGGCATGACAAACAAGCATGAATGAGTAGGCACATCAGGGCTCAAACAACTCCTACTCATGCTAGTGGGTTTCATCTATTTACTGTGGCAATGACAGGTCATGCAAAGGATAAAGGGGTTCAGCTACCGCAGCAAGTAACAGATGAATCGGTGTTGTCCTAATGCAGTAAAAGAGAGCAGGAGTGAGAGAGTAGGATTGTATCGGAATGAACAAGGGGGTTTTGCTTGCCTGGCACTTCTGAAGATAACATTGAGTCTTCATCAGTATCAACGATCACATCGTCGGTATCACGTCTATCGAGAGGGGACAAATACCGGCAACACAGAAGGGAACACAATCAATGCAATGCACAATATGATGCATGATCATGACATGGCAAAATGAATGTGTTTTGGGCTAATGCAACTAGCAACAGATTAAAAGAAGTTGGTTTGAATACAAGATTCAAATTCAAACTCCATATGTGATTATTCAAATGCCATTTAATTGATTTGTGCTAAACAGCAGCTATAAGTTGTTCTAACATGCATGAAAATGGTACAGATGGATTCCTTGAATTTTTCTGATAATTTTTCATATATAAATTATCTAATTTGGAGTTACGGTTGAATTTCAATGATTTTTAGAAGTTTTTACAAATTTCTGGAATTTCCTGAATATTTATAAAATGTACTAAATTCCAGAAAAGGAATATTGTGTCAGCATGGCGTAAGGCTGAGGTCAGCAGGTCAACTGGGTCGCCCAGAGTCAAACCTGGCGTGTGGGGGCCACACGTCAGTGACACAGGTTAGACAGGGGGGGTTAGTTTAGTTTAATTAAAGATTAGGGGCACTAGGGCCCACATGTCAGTGTCAGGGGGTTAGCTTAGGTGGTGACTAGCTTAAACTAATCACCTGATGGCGGGGGCCCACCTGTCATAGACCCAGGGGAGGTCAAACCCCTGGTCAAACGACTCAATCCCGCCGGCGTTGAGTCGCCGGCGAGGCCGAGGCGGCGGAGGCCTTCGGGTTTCTTGCTCCGGCGACCAAATGGCCGGCGGAGGGCATCTACGGAATGCCCAGGCTCGCGCGCATCTAACAGGGCAAACGGGAGAAGCTAGGGCGGCCGTAATCCTCGCCGGCGTCGAGCTCAGCGGCTGCCGGACCTCGGGCGTTGGCGGGAACGGCGCTACGGTGCACAAGAGGGGAAACGGAAGGGCGCTGCGGCCTCCTGGGGTTGCGGTGAGCACGACGGTGGGCTCGGGAGCGAGCTGCGGTGGCTGTGGCCACGGCCACGCCATGGCCGGCGGCGAGAAGCTCTCGGCCGCGGTGGATAACCTAGCTACGGCGCGCGAACAACGAAACAGAGAGGGGGAAACGGACGGAGAGCTCACGTAGACCCTGTAGAGGTGGACGGCGAGCTTGAGGGAGGCCGGACGGGGGCGGATTTGACGGCGGCGATCCGCGGTGGCCGAGGAGGGGAACGGCGAAGCTGGCAGCATCCAGGGCTTCCGGAGGGCCGTGGATCGGTGGGGAGGAAGAGGGGGTCGAGGCGGAGCCTTTGAGCGCATCGGCGAGGCTAGGGGGTGGCGGTGGCCGCGAGGGAGCTCGTCGGTGGCGGCGGCTCCGTTCGGGCGAGTGAGGGAGAGAGGAAGCAGAGGAGGGGGGGAGAGTTCGGGAGAGTGAGGGAGTTCCAGGGGGGTGGCGTGGCACGCATGGAGGCGTCCGGGGTGTCGAGGTGGAGCGGCAAGCAGGAGGTGGCCGGGGCGTGCGCCGGCGTGCGTCGGCCACGCGCCTGTGCCTACTGGCGCGAGGAGGAAGGCGACAGTGGGGGGAGTGGAGATGGGCTGGGCCGCACAGGAGCTGGGCCGGCTGGCTACCGGGTGAGCGCCAGATAAGTCCTTCTCTCTCTCTCTTTCATTTCTATTTAATTCTGTTTTCTATTTTCTGTAGTTTGTTTTGATTTAGTTTTAGACACTAAACCATTTTATAAAATCCTGGAAATAGTTATGTGGCTAGGACTAAAATATACCAAACCACATAAAATGTTCCAGTAATTATTGGACATATATTATTTATATATCAAATATATATCCAATGCAAATAGCTATTTATTTAATTCAAAGGCCCAAAATAATTAACTCTGAGATACCAAAAATATTGTTTTGAGTTTTACCTCTTTGCAATATTTTCAGAGACTAAGAGGAACATTTTCTTGGACTTCTTTGAGGAGATTTTAATGTTGATCATTTTTAGAAGGTTTCTGAGGCTTTAAAAATTCCTCAATTCAAATTTCATTTGAATTTAAACATGATGCACACCTGAGGTCTAGCCTAGTGCATAACAGGACCAGGGATGTGACAACTCACCCCCACTAAACAAAAATCTCGTCCCGAGATTCAAGCTTAGGGTAAGGTGAAGGGGGAACGCAAACTAGCACAATCTTCACGATCCAGGTTGCACTTCATAGGAACGTTGTTTCGATCACCATCTTTGTCTCGACGTCTTGCTCTACGAAATCCCGTCAACATGACATGGAGGGAAGAAGGAGACTCTAGAAGGGTCGATCTTCTCGAAGATCGAACAACTCACGGAATGAGACATAGGACCATCTCTCGGTTGAGACACGAGTTACACATCAAGAGGGGTGGAAAGAGACGGATGACGAAGGTGCACTAGATAGACAACAATTTCACGCTTAAGAAGGTGGTAAACAATTGTCAACGTAGCGAGGAGTTGAGTTGCTATGATACCACGACGAAACATCCTGGAGGAGGGTGATTCGTAGATTATTTCCTTAAGTGGCAAAAAGAATTACCTTTGATTCAGAGATCATTGAAACTCTTTAAACCAGCCTAAGACAATTCTCGAGCGATCGTTTGGAGGGGGTCGGTAGAATGGCATACTCAAACTTGGATGATGTGGATTACCTTGTTGAAGACAACGTAATGGATGAATTTGCTTATCACCGGAAATGGAAGAGACCCATGGTAGAATGGCACATTGGCGGTGCAAGCTGGGAACAAAATGCAAATGATGGGAATGATTCTGGTAACTGGGGAAGAACCTAACAATAGAGAGTGAATTCACTGTTTGAAAAGATCATAGCATTGCCGAGGGAACTGAGAGCAAACCCAGTTTGTGCTGATGATAACACCTAGCGCTTGTGCGTGCTCTCAAGAACTTGAGCATTTCCACATTCATCAAGGTTTTACCAATATCCGTGTCAAGGATCCTGGCAACACAACTTGCTACCATGATGAATGATGATGGAGGATGCAGATGCAAAGGAAGATAACACTTTCTCAGATTTCACCTTAGCGAGGCCAAGGAGATAAAATCTGGATGATCGACCGAGAGACATTTAGCACTCCGCTTCTAATGTTCTCCTTGATGTACTAGCGTATCCCATTCCTTGAAATGGTCTGGTATCCAGAACATCAAGTAAAGGTCGGACTTCGGGAGCACAAAAATCCATAAGGAACAACTAGGGAGTAGATCCTACGAAATCCTTATGGGGAGGTGGCCAACTTCTTCAATCAAGATACTACAATAATAGGTCTTTCGGCTGGGTGGTGCTGGCCACGACATCCACTTTACCAGTTATCGAGGAACCAATATTATAATTCTTGGGAAATGTTCCAAACCATCATATCTGCCTGAGATTCAGATCTGGTTGGTGTCAGGATATTCTAGACTCATCGAGTCTAGGAAGGAAAACGAAAGTTTGCAACACAAATCGACGAGATGACGTTGCGAGATTCTCGGGAAATGAACTACGATAGTAAGCTCCAAAACATGAGCTGGTTCTGCTACAAACATGTGAACACGTTGTCCCAGACAAGCATGACCACGTGGTAGTCTTATAATAAAACACTACCGAGTTCAGGTGGGGAACCATCAACGAGGATATCAAAATCCTTGCATAAGGTATACTCTTAAGAAGGAACTTCTTCTCCTTGAACAAATCAATCAGTGGCTTGGTGTGCTAGGAATACATATAGATTGAAGGTTGCAAGTCTTCAAACCACAGAATTCTTCGCACATGTGCATGACTGACTTGCGATGATTCCAGAGGAAGCAACATTGACTTTCTCGAGTTCACGGCGGCACCCTGCATCAAATGCACACGAACTAGAGGAAGTCACTTCTTACATCCGAACATATGCTTCATGAGCTAGCATGAACAAATGCTTTCAAAAGTTTCCAACACTAGCTTAATGTTCAGCAAAATTATGGAGAAGACAAGGATGTTATCAATGGGCACAACAACAATTCATCTGAGTTTCCTTTTAAAAGGAATTCCATCGTTAAGTGAACAAGTGATAGCATTGGTCAGACCCAAAAGATATAATGGTGTATGCTCGAGGGATCAACCACGAGTAAGACAACATTATGAATATCGTTGGTTCTGGTCTGATTGGATGATAGCCCATACTCAATCAAAGGTTTGGGTAAGATAATAGATCCAACAATTGTTCACGAGGACCAATTGATGAAGATATCATCTTTCTTCAACACACACACACACAAAAAGATATCCCTTAACATGAACTAAGTCGGACAAGCTTTTATCTTCCAACTCTCCAAGTTGTTGTTTAGCTTATCCAACTAGCTCAAGGTATCCAACACGGATTCTTGGAGAAGGGGTGGTTTACAGGAATAAACCAACTTGATCACGAACTCAACATAGCGGTCAGGTGACAACCTGGTAATACTTCTGAGAAGATATTCAGAAAATCACGAACCACCGGTATGTTACTAAGCTCGAGAACAATCTTGCTTTTCAGGGCAAGACGATATGATCAATAGAGCAAGGATTTGAAATAATCCTAACTCATCGATCGAGGAGTGAACCAGGAGAATGGACTAGGTAGCACGATCAATCTTAGAATGATGATTCAATAACCAACACACTAAGAATGAAATTATTGTCCTTTAACTACCTAGCAACGAGGTTGCTAGGCGTATTGATTTCACACATCACAATTCATTTGTCGGTATTCCGGTTGCATCAACACGAAGACCGAGGAATGACTAATGATGGCAAGAAGTATCACTGTACCAAGAGTTCATAGGATGGTGTGCAATTCCTATAACAATCCCGATATAAAGATGGTAATACTCCAAGGTAGAACAGAACAAAAGCTGGATTAGCAATTTGATCTGCGGAGCACAACTTCTTTGACCCAATCCTGGATATGGAAGAGGTACTGGAGTTTGTTTCTCCTAGTCATTCTGCGATAGAATGGCTTGACGGACCACAAGAGTAATAGGCATCGATAAACGAACGCACGCATACTCTTGACTATCAATTGATAGACGAGGGTCAGAATGCAACTAAAGAGAGACAACTCAAAGGAACATACGATTTTCTGAGTTGTGGATGCATGGTTTAGCATGTCGAACGAATTCCACATATTTCTTCCAGATAACCCATGCAGAAAGGTAGAACTGGCAGAGTCACAATATAGAATCGAGAACCCATCGAGAGCACTCTGATTGTGATCTTTCGATCAGCGAGGAACATCTGCCATAAACGGTTCATAGTATTTGGAAGAAGGAAATACCACGGACCTCGAGGACTAATGCAAGGGTTACTAATATCCTAAAGGCGCTAGCAATTACTATCAACATGAAGTAAGTAGAGTGAATCTCGGGTTCAAGAACCCAGGAATAGAATACCTACTACTAAGTAGCATCACGGAATGCCTTCGAGAATGATGGCCAGAATCATCACACTGGAAACACAGATCATGGCTAGACCACTAGATGATCCCCTGAGACACCTAGGTCATAATACTAGCTCCAACATATATGTCAAGGCAATAAAGTACCTCAACTCACTAATTTGTGTGATTAATCTGACCAAAGGCACATCGGAAACAGGAGGAAGGGATTTGCAAATGCATCCGACTATTTAGAAACCTGGGATGACTCGGACAGCATAACGGCTGTAAATGCTCAGAAAAGATTTGAGACATTCACAAAAATGGTGGCATAACCACTCAGAAGCACAATGTCAAGGTTTCGAGATCAACAGTTAACATACGGAGGTAGAAACTGAACTGAGGCTTAATCCAACAATCTATAAGTCTACGGATTAGTAACACGTGATCCTGATAGAAAGAAGAGATAGCCTAGTTCTTAATCCCCGTAGGAAAGATAAGATGACTCAGATCAGAAGGCCATGAGGTATAAGGAGTAAAAAGAGCCTTACGTTCCATCCCACAATCAATTCCCTTATATAACTAAAGAATTTCTAGACTCAACTTCGACCAGTTTGGCTTGGTAATCCTACAGGCAGTCAAGCTCTGATACCAACGCTGTCAGGACCCCGACTCAATGCCACATCGATCTAGCATGTAACACCTCATATCACTTTGCGGCCTCACGCACGGTATTCCCACGGGTGTCGCCTTACCTTTGCCCGGGGCCGTTTGCGCCTTTTGGCACACGTATATGACAGTGTCGCTAGCATCCATATGATAAGGAGCCCGGGCTGACATGGCTAGTCGTAAACCCAAAGTGGCACAGACTTACAGGGACAGGCATCCATGACCCAGCATCGAACGTGTCGGTCATCAGCGAGTGAATCCAGGCTGTAGCACTGGGCTAGCAGGACTCCGGTGAACCGGGCTGTAGCGGGCTAACATGACTCCGGTATTCATCGCGTGACATTTCCCCGAAGGGACAGACACAGGAACGAAGAAGGACACATGCCGGCCAGCCTAAGTGTTCCGGAGCAGTAGCAAGCTACCATGGCTCGGTGGAAACACTAGGAGACATTTCCCGATAAGAGAGGCTACTAAAGATAAACAACTAGATAGTCAGATCCCACACATACCAAGCATTTCAATAACATACACACAATATGCTCGATATGTGCAAACACAACATGGCATCACAACATGACTCTACGACTCAAGTAATTTATTCAATAGGCTCCGAGGAGCGAGATATTACAAACAGGGGTCTCATGACCCAACATTCAGAGCATACAAATCAAAGCACATGCGGAAGCTTAACATGTCTGAGTACAGACATCTATAACTGAAAAAGGCTGAGAAGCCTGACTATCTACCAGATCCTGCCGAGGCACAAGATCGTAGCTGAGGTAACAAGCTAAACGTCGAAGTCCACGCGGTACTACTAGCGAGACCGAAATCTCTCTGCAAAAATATAAAATGAGCAAACGTGAGTACAAATGTACCCAACAAGACTTACATCAGAACTAACTACATATGCATCATTATCAACAAAGGGGATGGTGGGGTTTAACTGCAGCAAGCCAGCTTTGACTCGGTGGCTATCCTGAACTACGACTGCAAGCAACTCTTTTGAGGTGGCGCACACGAGTCCACATATTCACCATATCAATACACCACTATGGATCCGCCCCCGTCTCCCTACGAGAACGCCATCCATAGCACTCACGCTTATCTTGCGTATTTTAGAGTATCCACTTTCACTTGTCTATGAACTGATATAAGCAACCCAGAAGTCCTTTTCCGCGGACACGGCTATTCGAATAGATGATGTTAACCCTGCAGGGGTGTACTTCTTCATACATGTTTCCACCACTTAGCGTCTGCACACGACATGTGCTCGGCAGACTTCAAGCGAAAGCCGACGTGGGTGTAGACCACGACCTACCTAAACACTCAAGTCTCTAGTCCAGGTTTATCGCCTATTCGGGTTCCATCCATGAGGAGATCCGGCCGGAGTTTCGCTCACAGCCCCAAACGATGTGAACAGGGTTCCCGAGATACCGAACGGGCATCCGGTACACCGTCTCACGTACCTACCGCATCACAGCCCACCCCTACGGTCAGCGCTGTCCACGGCCTCCAGTAAGCTACAAACACCAGAAACTACTTGCAACTCCTGGACAGAGGACTAGGGTGAATAAGAAGTCGAGCGGGGTCATATTTCAGGGCCCAATGCATGGTAGTAGCTGAATCATGGATCACAAACACAGAACTCAGTTCCTGAGGACGGCTGCAATGAGACAACCCACCATGTACTCCTACATGGCCTCTCACCGCTACCTTTACCAAATCGTGTTCACACACTTAGCTCACACACAGTAGGACATGTTCACACACCTCTGATTCATCCCCGATGAATCAGACCTGACTCAACTCTAAGCAGTAGCAGGCATGACAAACAAACATGAATGAGTAGGCACAACAGGGCTCAAACAACTCCTACTCATGCTAGTGGGTTTCATCTATTTACTGTGGAAT
>NC_041389.1:154284043-154285123 GCF_002162155.2 Triticum dicoccoides
GAGCTGGGCCGGCTGGCTACCGGGTGAGCGCCAGATAAGTCCTTCTCTCTCTCTCTTTCATTTCTATTTAATTCTGTTTTCTATTTTCTGTAGTTTGTTTTGATTTAGTTTTAGACACTAAACCATTTTATAAAATCCTGGAAATAGTTATGTGGCTAGGACTAAAATATACCAAACCACATAAAATGTTTGTCAGGACCCCGACTCAATGCCACATCGATCTAGCATGTAACACCTCATATCACCTTGCGGCCTCACGCACGGTATTCCCACGGGTGTCGCCTTACCTTTGCCCGGGACCGTTTGCGCCTTTTGGCACATGTATATGACAGTGTCGCTAGCATCCATATGATAAGGAGCCCGGGGCTGACATGGCTAGTCGTAAACCCAAAGTGGCACAGACTTACAGGGACAGGCATCCATGACCCAGCATCGAACGTGTCGGTCATCAGCGAGTGAATCCAGGCTGTAGCACTGGGCTAGCAGGACTCCGGTGAACCGGGCTGTAGCGGGCTAACAGGACTCCGGTATTCATCGCGTGACATTTCCCCGAAGAGACAGACACAGGAACGAAGAAGGACACATGCCGGCCAGCCTAAGTGTTCCGGAGCAGTAGCAAGCTACCATGGCTCGGTGGAAACACTAGGAGACATTTCCCGAGAAGAGAGGCTACTAAAGATAAACAACTAGATAGTCAGATCCCACACATACCAAGCATTTCAATAACATACACACAATATGCTCGATATGTGCAAACACAACATGGCATCACAACATGACTCTACGACTCAAGTAATTTATTCAATAGGCTCCGAGGAGCGAGATATTACAAACAGGGGTCTCATGACCCAACATTCAGAGCATACAAATCAAAGCACATGCGGAAGCTTAACATGTCTGAGTACAGACATCTATAACTGAAAAAGGCTGAGAAGCCTGACTATCTACCAGATCCTGCCGAGGCACAAGATCGTAGCTGAGGTAACAAGCTAAACGTCGAAGTCCACGCGGTACTACTAGCGAGACCGAAATCTCTCTGCAAAAATATAAAATGAGCAAACGTGAGTACAAATGTACCCA
>NC_041389.1:154285622-154300781 GCF_002162155.2 Triticum dicoccoides
GTAACTGGGGAAGAACCCAACAATAGAGAGTGAATTCACTGTTGGAGTGGTTATAGCATAACCGAGGAAATCTGGGGCAATCCCAGCTAGTGCCGATGATAAGACGTAGCGCTTGTGCGTGCTCTCAAGAACTTGAGCATTTCCACAATCATCAAGGTTTTATCAACAACCGCGTCAAGGGTGCTGACAACACAACATACTACCATGATGAATAGCGATGGACGATGCAGATGCGAAGGAGGATAACACTTTCTCATATTTCACCTTAGCGAGGCCAAGCAAATAAAATCTGGATGATCGACCGAGAGACATTTAGCACTCCGCTTCTAATGTTCTCCTTGATGTGCTAGTATAACCCATTCATAGATATGGTTTGATATCTAAAACATCAAGTAAAAGGTCGGACTTCAGGAACACAAAAATCCATAGGGGCAACTAGGGAGTAAATCCTACGAAATCCCTATGGGGGGGGTGGCCAACTTCCTCAAACAAGATACTATAATAATAGGTCTATCGGCTGGGTGGTGCTGGCCACGACATCCACTTTACCAGTTATCGAGGAACCAATATTATAGTTCTTGGGAAATGTTCCAAACCATCATATCTGCCTGAGATTCAGATCTGGTTGGTGTCAGGATATTCCAGACTCATCGAGTCTAGGAAGGAAAACGAAAGTTTGCAACACAAATCGACGAGATGACGTTGCGAGATTCTCGGGAAATGAACTACGATAGTAAGCTCCAAAACATGAGCTGGTTCTGCTACAAACATGTGAACATGTTGTCCCAGACAAGCATGACCACGTGGTAGTCTTATAATAAAACACTACCGAGTTCAGGTGGGGAACCATCAACGAGGATATCAAAATCCTTGCATAAGGTATACTCTTAAGAAGGAACTTCTTCTCCTTGAACAAATCAATCAGTGGCTTGGTGTGCTAGGGATAAATATAGATTGAAGGTTGCAAGTCTTCAAACCACAGAATTCTTCGCACATGTGCATGACTGACTTGCGATGATTCCAGAGGAAGCAACATTGACTTTCTCGAGTTCACGGCGGCACCCTGCATCAAATGCACACGAACTAGAGGAAGTCACTTCTTACATCCGAACATATGCTTCATGAGCTAGCATGAACAAATGCTTTCAAAAGTTTCCAACACTAGCTTAATGTTCAGCAAAATTATGGAGAAGACAAGGATGTTGTCAATTGGCACAACAACAATTCATCTGAGTTTCCTTTTAAAAGGAATTCCATAGTTAAGTGAACAAGTGATAGCATTGGTCAGACCCAAAAGATATAATGGTGTATGCTCGAGGGATCAACCACGAGTAAGACAACATTACGAATATCGTTGGTTCTGGTCTGATTGGATGATAGGCCATACTCAATCAAAGGTTTGGGTAAGATAATAGATCCAACAGTTGTTCACGAGGACCAATTGATGAAGATATCATCTTTCTTCAACACACACACACACAAAAAGATATCCCTTAACATGAACTAAGTCGGACAAGCTTTTATCTTCCAACTCTCCAAGTTGTTGTTTAGCTTATCCAACTAGCTCAGGGTATCCAACACGGATTCTTGGAGAAGGGGTGGTTTACAGGAATAAACCAACTTGATCACGAACTCAACATAGTGGTCAGGTGACAACCTGGTAATACTTCTGAGAAGATATTCAGAAAATCACGAACCACCGGTATGTTACTAAGCTCGAGAACAATCTTGCTTTTCAGGGCAAGACAATATGATCAATAGAGCAAGGATTTGAAATAATCCTAACTCATCGATCGAGGAGTGAACCAGGAGAATGGACTAGGTAGCACGATCAATCTTAGAATGATGATTCAATAACCAACACACTAAGAATGAAATTATTGTCCTTTAACTACCCAGCAACGAGGTTGCTAGGCGTATTGATTTCACACATCACAATTCATTTGTCGGTATTCCGATTGCATCAACACGAAGACCGAGAAATGACTAATGATGGCAAGAAGTATCACTGTACCAAGAGTTCATAGGATGGTGTGCAATTCCTATAACAATCCCGATATAAAGATGGTAATACTCCAAGGTAGAACAGAACAAAAGCTGGATTAGCAATTTGATCTGCGGAGCACAACTTCTTTGACCCAATCCTGGATATGGAAGAGGTACTGGAGTTTGTTTCTCCTAGTCATTCTGCGATAGAATGGCTTGACGGACCACAAGAGTAATAGGCATCGATAAACGAACGCACGCATACTCTTGACTATCAATTGATAGACGAAGGTCAGAATGCAACTAAAGAGAACAACTCAAAGGAACATATAATTTTCTGAGTTGTGGATGCATAGATTAGTATGTCGAACCAAGTTCAACATATTTCTTCCGGATAACCCATGCAGAAAGGTAGAACTGGCAGAGTCACGATTTATGAATGGAGAACTCCTCAAGAATAATCCTGTTGTGATATTTCAGTTCACCGAGGAACTTCTGCCATAAGTAGTTCATGGTATTTGGAAGAAGAAGATACCACGGACTTCAAGGACTATCGCAAAGGTTACTAATATCCTGAAGGCACTAGCAATTACTATCAACATGAAGTAGGTAGAGTGAATCTCGGGTTCAAGAACCCAGGGACAGAATGCCTACTAACTAAATGGCATCACAGGATGCTTTCGATAATAAAGGCCAGAATCTTCACACTGGGAACACAAATCATGGCTTAATTACTAGATGATCCCCTAAGACACCTAGGGTCATAATAATATCTCCAACATATATGTCAAGGTAACAGAGTACCTCAACTCACTAATTAGTGTGGTTAATCTGGCCCAAAGGAACATTGAAACGGGAGGAAGGAATTTGCAAGTGCATCAGACTGTTTAGAGACCTGAGATGACTCGGACAGCGTAACGGCTGTAAATGCTCAAAAAAAGGTTTGAGACATTCACAAAAATGGTGGCATAACCACCCAGAAACACAATATCAAGGTTTCAAGATCAACGATTAACATACGGAAGTAATAGGAGCTGAAACGAGGCTTAATTCCAACAATTCTATAAGTCTACAGATTAGTAACACGTGATCCTGATAGAAAGAAGAGATAGCCTAGTTCTTAATCCCCGCAGGAAAGATAAGATGACTCAGATCAGAAGGCATAAGGTATAAGAAGTAAAAAGAGCCTTACGTTCCATCCCACAATCAATTCCCCTACATATAACTAAAGAATTTCTAGACTCAACATCGACCAGTTTGGCTTGGTAATCCTACAGGCAGTCAAGCTCTGATACCAACGCTGTCAGGACCCCGACTCAATGCCACATCGATCTAGCATGTAACACCTCATATCACCTTGCGGCCTCACGCACGGTATTCCCACGGGTGTCGCCTTACCTTTGCCCGGGACCGTTTGCGCCTTTTGGCACACGTATATGACAGTGTCGCTAGCATCCATATGATAAGGAGCCCGGGGCTGACATGGCTAGTCGTAAACCCAAAGTGGCACAGACTTACAGGGACAGGCATCCATGACCCAGCATCGAACGTGTCGGTCATCAGCGAGTGAATCCAGGCTGTAGCACTGGGCTAGCAGGACTCCGGTGAACCGGGCTGTAGCGGGCTAACAGGACTCCGGTATTCATCGCGTGACATTTCCCCGAAGAGACAGACACAGGAACGAAGAAGGACACATGCCGGCCAGCCTAAGTGTTCCGGAGCAGTAGCAAGCTACCATGGCTCGGTGGAAACACTAGGAGATATTTCCCGATAAGAGAGGCTACTAAAGATAAACAACTAGATAGTCAGATCCCACACATACCAAGCATTTCAATAACATACACACAATATGCTCGATATGTGCAAACACAACATGGCATCACAACATGACTCTACGACTCAAGTAATTTATTCAATAGGCTCCGAGGAGCGAGATATTACAAACAGGGGTCTCATGACCCAACATTCAGAGCATACAAATCAAAGCACATGCGGAAGCTTAACATGTCTGAGTACAGACATCTATAACTGAAAAAGGCTGAGAAGCCTGACTATCTACCAGATCCTGCCGAGGCACAAGATCGTAGCTGAGGTAACAAGCTAAACGTCGAAGTCCACGCGGTACTACTAGCGAGACCGAAATCTCTCTGCAAAAATATAAAATGAGCAAACCTGAGTACAAATGTACCCAGCAAGACTTACATCAGAACTAACTACATATGCATCATTATCAACAAAGGGGATGGTGGGGTTTAACTGCAGCAAGCCAGCTTTGACTCGGTGGCTATCCTGAACTACGACTGCAAGCAACTCTTTTGAGGTGGCGCACACGAGTCCACATATTCACCATATCAATACACCACTATGGATCCGCCCCCATCTCCCTACGAGAACGCCATCCATAGCACTCACGCTTATCTTGCGTATTTTAGAGTATCCACTTTCACTTGTCTATGAACTGATATAAGCAACCCAGAAGTCCTTTTCCGCGGACACGGCTATTCGAATAGATGATGTTAACCCTGCAGGGGTGTACTTCTTCATACATGTTTCCACCACTTAGCGTCTGCACACGACATGTGCTCGGCAGACTTCAAGCGAAAGCCGACGTGGGTGTAGACCACGACCTACCTAAACACTCAAGTCTCTAGTCCAGGTTTATCGCCTATTCGGGTTCCATCCATGAGGAGATCCGGCCGGAGTTTCGCTCACAGCCCCAAACGATGTGAACAGGGTTCCCGAGATACCAAACGGGCATCCGGTACACCGTGTCACGTACCTACCGCATCACAGCCCACCCCTACGGTCAGCGCTGTCCACGGCCTCCAGTAAGCTACAAACACCAGAAACTACTTGCAACTCCTGGACAGAGGACTAGGGTGAATAAGAAGTCGAGCGGGGTCATATTTCAGGGCCCAATGTATGGTAGTAGCTGAATCATGGATCACAAACACAGAACTCAGTTCCTGAGGACGGCTTCAATGAGACAACCCACCATGTACTCCTACATGGCCTCTCACCGCTACCTTTACCAAAACGTGTTCACACACTTAGCTCACACACAATAGGACATGTTCACACACCTCTGATTCATCCCCGATGAATCAGACCTGACTCAACTCTAAGCAGTAGCAGGCATGACAAACAAGCATGAATGAGTAGGCACAACAGGGCTCAAACAACTCCTACTCATGCTAGTGGGTTTCATCTATTTACTGTGGCAATGACAGGTCATGCAAAGGATAAAGGGGTTCAGCTACCGCAGCAAGTAACAGATGAATCGGTGTTGTCCTAATGCAGTAAAAGAGAGCAGGAGCGAGAGAGTAGGATTGTATCGGAATGAACAAGGGGGTTTTTGCTTGCCTGGCACTTCTGAAGATAACATTGAGTCTTCATCAGTGTCAACGATCACATCATCGGTATCACGTCTATCGAGAGGGGACAAATACCGGCAACACAGAAGGGAACACAATCAATGCAATGCACAATATGATGCATGATCATGACATGGCAAAATGAATGTGTTTTGGGCTAATGCAACTAGCAACAGATTAAATGAAGTTGGTTTGAATACAAGATTCAAATTCAAACTCCATATGTGATTATTCAAATGCCATTTAATTGATTTGTGCTAAACAGCAGCTATAAGTTGTTCTAACATGCATGAAAATGGTACAGATGGATTCCTTGAATTTTTCTGATAATTTTTCATATATAAATTATTTAATTTGGAGTTACGGTTAATTTTCTATGATTTATAGAAGTTTTAGGCATTTTCTGGAATTTCCTGAATTAAATTAAATCCAGAAAGCATTACTGCGTCAGCATGACGTTGGCATGACGTCAGCAAGTCAACAGGGGCCGGCTCGGGTCAAACCTGACGTGTGGGGTCCACACGTCAGTGATACAGGGGCTAATCCCGCGTTGACCCGGGCTTTGACCCACTACGGGGCCCACTGTCAGTGGCTGTGGGGGGGTGTTTAGGCGTCATTAGTGTTAATTAGGCGTGCCACGTCGGCAGTCGCCGGAGTTCGGCCGGCGACGACCAAAACTGCGGCGGGAGCTCGCCGGAGTGGCGCTGCGAGGGGTTTTGGGCCAAGCCAAGGGCACCAGAGGGTAGCCCGTGCCCGTGCGCATCTAGGGGGGCCAACGGGAGGTGCGGGGGTGGCCGGGGTTCGCCGGAATGGAGCCCGAGGCGGCGGCCGGAGCTCGGGTGGGTGCGGGGTTAGCGCTGCGGCTTGCAAACAAGCTAGCTGCCACGCTAGCGTTGCTCCACGGGTCGTTGCGAGTGCAACGGACGCACGCGCGGGGCCATTTGGTCACCGGGGCTTCGCCGGCGACGAGTCCTTGCGGCGGAGCGTCTCGGCTCCGGTAGAGGGGGCGGCTAGAGCTCGAAATCGGGCTTGGGGTTAGGGGGAAACGAAGCAGGGACTCACGGGGATCGTGCAGGGAGGGTCAGCGAGCTCGGGGAAGCGACGATGGTGGCGAATTGACGGTGAAGATCCTCGGCGGCCGGCGATGGAAACGGCGATGTCGGCGGCGTTGTGGCGCGTCCGTAGGGCCGTGGGTCAGTGGGGAGGAAGGAGGGGTCGAGGGGGAGCTCTTGGGCGCATCGGCGAGGCTAGGGGTGGCCGGTGGCCACGGGGAAGCTCGTCGGCGGCGGCGGGTGTGTTCGGTGGCTGCGCGCGAGAGAGCCAGAGAAGGAGAGGAGCTCGGGGAGAGAGTGAGAGGCCTGGGGGGGTGCGTGGCGTCGCGGACGGGGTCCAGGGCGACGAGAGGAAGCAGGAGGTGGCCAGGGGAAAGCAGGAGGTGGCCGAGGCAGCGTCGGCGCGCGCCACGCCTCGCCTCTGTTCGTCCTCCTGGCAGAGGAGGAAGAGGACAAGGGGGAGGAGGTGGGCTGGGCCGGCTGGGCCACTGGAGTTGGGCCAGGTGGGCTGCGAGGTAAGCTGAGGTAAAACTCCCTCTCTGCTTTTATTTACTGTTTTCTATTTTTTTTGTTCTGTTTGTTTTGATTTAGTTTAGCAACTAAATCATTTAAGTAAATTCTGTAGAATTTTATGTGGCTTGCTAAAATATATACAAAGCCACTCACAAACTTCCAGAATTATTGGAGTCATATTTAATATATATTAAATATAAATCCAAAGCAAATAGTTATTGGATTAATTCAAATGGCCAAAATAATTATCTCTGTGACTTCAAAAATATTGGTTTAAATTTTACCTCTTACCAATATTTTCATGGAATAACAGGAACATTTTCTTGGACACATTTGAGAAGATTTAATTGTTGGTTATTTTTAGAGGTTTCCTGAGGCTTTTGAAAATTCCTCAATTCAAATTTCATTTGAATTTAAACATGATGCACACACCAGACAGCACCAGAAGCTAGGGATGTGACAATGTTCCAGTAATTATTGGACATATATTATTTATATATCAAATATATATCCAATGCAAATAGCTATTTATTTAATTCAAAGGCCCAAAATAATTAACTCTGAGATACCAAAAATATTGTTTTGAGTTTTACCTCTTTGCAATATTTTCAGAGACTAAGAGGAACATTTTCTTGGACTTCTTTGAGGAGATTTTAATGTTGATCATTTTTAGAAGGTTTCTGAGGCTTTGAAAATTCCTCAATTCAAATTTCATTTGAATTAAAACATGATACTCACATGAGGTCTAGCCTAGTGCATAACAGGACCAGGGATGTGACAACTCACCCCCACTAAACAAAAATCTCGTCCCGAGATTCAAGCGTAGGGTAGGGTGAAGGGAAAACGCAAACTAGAACAATCTTCACGATCCAGGGTGCACTTTATCAAAGCGTTGATTCGATCACCATCTTTGTCTCAAAGTCTTGCTCTGAGAACTCCAACTAACATGACAACGAGAGGAAAGGAAAGATCCTAAAAGAATGGTTCTTCTCGAAGGTCGAACAACTCAGGATTAACTCACGGAATGAGACATAGCAACATCTCTCGAGCTGAGAGGCGAAGCACACATCCATAGGAATGGAGTGAAGCAGATGACGAAGGTTCACTAGGTAGACCACAATTTCACGCTTAAGAAGGTGGTAATCGATTGTCAACGTAGCGAGGAGTTGAGTTGCCATGATACCATAACGATACACCTTAGGGAAGGTGACTCGTAGAGATATCCCCTTAAGTGGCAAAAAGAATTACTTTTGATTCAGAGATCATTGAAACTCTTTAAACCAGCCTAAGGCAATTCTCGAGCGATCATTTGGAGGGGGTCGGTAGAATGGCATACTCGGACTTGGATGATGTGGATTACCTTGTTGAAGACAACGTAATGGATGAATTTGCTTACCACCGGAAATGGAAGAGATCCGTGGTAGAATGGCACATTGGCGGTGCAAGCTGGGAACAAAATGCAAATGCTGGGAATGATTCTGGTAACTGGGGAAGAACCCAACAATAGAGAGTGAATCCACTGTTGAGAAGTTATAGCATAACCGAGGAAGTTGAGAGCAAACCTAGCTAGTGCTGATGGTAACACCTAACGCTTGTGCGTGCTCTCAAGAACTTGAGCATTTTCATAATCATCAAGGTTTTACCAATATCCGTATCAAGGATTCTGGCAACACAACTTACTACCATGATGAATACCGGTGGAAGATGCCGATGCAAAGGAAGATAACACCTTCTTAGATTTCACCTTGGCGAGGCCAAGGAAACAAAATCTGGATGATCGACCGAGAGACATTTAGCACTCCGCTTCTAATGTTCTCCTTGATGTGCTAGCGTAACCCATTCATAGATATGGTTTGATATCTAGAACATCAAGTAAAAGGTCGGACTTCGGGATCTCAAAATCCATAGGGGCAACTAGGGAGTAAATCCTACGAAATCCCTATGGGGAGGTGGCCAACTTCCTCAATCAAGATATTATAATAACAGGTCTTCCGGCTGGGTGTGTTGGCCACGACATCCACTTTACCGGTTTTCGAGGGACCGATATTATAGTTCTTGGGAAATGTTCCAAACCATCATATCTGCCTGAGATTGAGATCTGGTTGGTGTCAGGATATTCCAGACTCATCGAGTCTAGGAAGAAAAATGAAAGTTTGCAACACAATTCGACGAGACAACGCTGCGAGATTCTCGGGGAATGAACTACGATAGTAAGCTCCAAAACATGAGCTGGTTCTGCTACAAACATGTGAACACGCTGTCCCAGACAAACATGACCACGTGGTAGTCTTATAATAAAACACTACCGAGTTCAGGTGGGGAACCATCATTAATGACATCAAAGTCTCCACGCGTGGAAGTCCAAAGAGTTCACCTTGGACAGACTCCTTTATCTTTGAACAACTCAATCAGTGGCTTGGTGTGCTCGGAACACATATGGAATGAAGGTTGCAAGTCTCCAGACCACAGAATACTTCGCACGTATGCATGACTGACTTGGGATGATTCCAGAGGAAGCAAAACTAACTTTCTCAAATCCACGGCGGCAACTTTCACCAAATGCACGTGTATAAGAGGAAGTCACTCCTTTCATCAAACAAATACTTCATGAGTTAGCATGAAGAAATGCTTTCAAAAGTTTCCAACACTAGCTTAATGTTCAACAAAATCATGGAGGAGATAAGGATGTTGTCAATGGGCTCAACAACAATTCATCCGGGTTTCCTTTTAAAAGGAATTCCATAGTTAAGTGAACACGGTGATAGCATTGGTCAGACCAAAGATGTAATGGTGTATGCTCGAGGGATCAACCACGAATAAGACAACATTACGAGCATCGTTGGTACTGATTTGATTTGACGATAGCCCACACTCAAATCAAAGGATTGATAAGACAATAGGTCCAGCAACTGATCACAAGGACCAATCGATGAAGATATCATCTTTCTTCAACACACACTACACAAGAATATCCCTTTGGAACGAACTAAGTCAGGCAAGCTCTTATCTTCCAACTCTCCAGGTTGTTGTCTAGCTTAACCAACTAGCTCCGGGATATCCATCACAGATTCTTGGAGAAAGGGTGGTTCACAAGAACCCGACTTGATCACGAGCTCAACATAGCAGTCAGGTGACAACCTGGTAATACTTCCGAGAAGATATTCGGAAAATCACGAACCACCGGTATGTTACTAAGCTTGAGAACAATCTCGCTTTTGAGGGCAAGACGATATGATCAAATGAGTGAGGACTTGACAAGATCCTAACTCATCAATCGAAGGGTGCACCGAAATAAGGACTAGGTAGCACGATCAGTCTTAGAAGGATGATTCAAAAACCAACATACTAAGAATGAAATTATTATCCTTTAACTACCAAGCAACGAGGTTGCTGGGAGTATTGATTTCACACATCACAATTCATTTGTCGGTATTCCGGTTGCATCAACACGAGGGCCGAGGAATGACTAATGATGGTGAGAAGTATCACTGTACCAAGAGTTCATAGGATGGTGTGCAATTCCTATAACAATCTCGATATAGAATAAGGTAATACTCCAAGGTAGAACAGAACCAAAAGCTGGATTGGCATTTGATCTACGGAATACAACTACTTTGACCCAATCCTAGATATGGATGAGGTACTGGAGTTTGTTTCTCCTAGTCATTCCGCGATAGAAGGGCTTGACGGACCACAAAAGTAGTAGGCATCGATAAACGAACGCACGCATACTCTTGACTATCAATTGATAGACGAAGGTCAGTAGACAACTAAAGAGGGACAACTCAAAGGAACATATAACTTTCTGAGTTGTGGATGCATAGACTAGTATGTCGAACCAAGTTCAACATAATTCTTCCGGATAACCCATGCAGAAGGGTTGAGCTGGCAGAGTCACAATATAGCATGGAGAACTCATCGACAGCACTCTTGTTGTCATCTTTTGGTTCAGAAGAACTCCTGCCAAGAATGGTTCATGGTAATTGGAAGAAGGATGTACCACGAACCTCGAGGACTATCGCAAAGGTTACTACTATCCTAAAGGGACTAGCAAACACTATCAACATGAAGTAAGTAGAGTGAATCTCGGGTTCAAAAACCCAGGAATAGAATGCCTACTAACTAAATGGCATCACAGGATGCTTTCGATAATAAAGGCCAGAATCTTCACACTGGGAACACAAAATGTTGCTAGATTACTAGGTGACTCCCTAAAACACCTAGGGTCATAATAATTATTCCAACATATATGTCGAGGCAATAAAGTACCTCAACTCACTAATTTGTGTGATTAATCTGACCAAAGGCACATCGGAAACAGAAGGAAGGGATTTGCAAATGCATCGGACTATTTAGAAACCTGGGATGACTCCGATAGCATAACGGCTGTAAATGCTCAAAGGATTGGAGACATGCTACAAAATGGTGGCATAGCCACTCAGAAGCACAATATCAAGGTTTCGAGATCAACAATTAACATACGGAAGTAGAAACTGAACTCAAGCTTAGAACCATCAATCCTACAAGTCTGCAAATTAGTAACACGTGATCCTGATAGAAAGAAGAGATAGCCTAGTTCTTAATCCCCGTAGGAAAGATAAGATGACTCAGATCAGAAGGGCATGAGGTAAAGGAGTAAAAAGAGCCTTACGTTCCATCCCACAATCAATTCCCTTATATAACTAAAGAATTTCTAGACTCAACTTCGATCAGTTTGGCTTGGTAATCCTACAGGCAGTCAAGCTCTGATACCAACGCTGTCAGGACCCCGACTCAATGCCACATCGATCTAGCATGTAACACCTCATATCACTTTGCGGCCTCACGCACGTTATTCCCACGGGTGTCGCCTTACCTTTGCCCGGGACCGTTTGCGCCTTTTGGCACACGTATATGACAGTGTTGCTAGCATCCATATGATAAGGAGCCCGGGGCTGACATGGCTAGTCGTAAACCCAAAGTGGCACAGACTTACAGGGACAGGCATCCATGACCCAGCATCGAACGTGTCGGTCATCAGCGAGTGAATCCAGGCTGTAGCACTGGGCTAGCAGGACTCCGATGAACCGGGCTGTAGCGGGCTAACAGGACTCCGGTATTCATCGCGTGACATTTCCCTGAAGGGACAGACACAGGAACGAAGAAGGACACATGCCGGCCAGCCTAAGTGTTCCGGAGCAGTAGCAAGCTACCATGGCTCGGTGGAAACACTAGGAGACATTTCCCGATAAGAGAGGCTACTAAAGATAAACAACTAGATAGTCAGATCCCACACATACCAAGCATTTCAATAACATACACACAATATGCTCGATATGTGCAAACACAACATGGCATCACAACATGACTCTACGACTCAAGTAATTTATTCAATAGGCTCCGAGGAGCGAGATATTACAAACAGGGGTCTCATGACCCAACATTCAGAGCATACAAATCAAAGCACAAGCGGAAGCTATCACGTCTGGGTACAGACATCTATAAATGAAAAAGGCTGAGAAGCCTGACTATCTATCAGATCCTGCCGAGGGCACAAGATCGTAGCTGAGGTAACAAGCTAAACGTCGAAGTCCACGTGGAACTACTAGTGAGACTGAAGTCTCTCTGCAAAAACATAAAATAGGCAAACGTGAGTACAAATGTACCCAGCAAGACTTACATCAGAACTAACTACATATGCATCATTTTCAACAAGGGGATGGTGGGGTTTAACTGCAGCAAGCCAGCTTTGAATCGGTGGCTATCCTAAACTACGACTGCAAGCGACTCTTTTGAGGTGGCGCACACGAGTCCACATATTCACCATATCAATACACCACTATGGATCCGCTCTCGTCTCCCTACGAGAACGCCATCCATAGCACTCACGCTTATCTTGCGCATTTTAAAGTATCCACTTTCACTTGTCTATGAACTGATATAAGCAATCCAGAAGTCCTTTTCCGCGGACACGGCTATTCGAATAGATGATGTTAACCCTGCAGGGGTGTACTTCTTCATACATGTTTCCACCACTTAGCGTCTGCACACGACATGTGCTCGGCAGACTTCAAGCGAAAGCCGACGTGGGTGTAGACCACGACCTACCTAAACACTCAAGTCTCTAGTCCAGGTTTATCGCCTATTCGGGTTCCATCCATGAGGAGATCCGGCCGGAGTTTCGCTCACAGCCCCAAACGATGTGAACAGGGTTCCCGAGATACCAAACGGGCATCCGGTACACCGTGCCACGTACCTACCGCATCACAGCCCACCCCTACGGTCAGCGCTGTCCACGGCCTCCAGTAAGCTACAAACACTAGAAACTACTTGCAACTCCTGGACAGAGGACTAGGGTGAATAAGAAGTCGAGCGGGGTCATATTTCAGGGCCCAATGCATGGTAGTAGCTGAATCATGGATCACAAACACAGAACTCAGTTCCTAAGGACGGCTTCAATGAGACAACCCACCATGTACTCCTACATGGCCTCTCACCGACACCTTTTACCAAATCGTGTTCACACACTTAGCTCACACATAGTAGGACATGTTCACACACCTCTGATTCATCCTCGATGAATCAGACCTGACTCAACTATAAGCAGTAGCAGGCATGACAAACAAGCATGAATGAGTAGGCACATCAGGGCTCAAACAACTCCTACTCATGCTAGTGGGTTTCATCTATTTACTGTGGCAATGACAGGTCATGCAAAGGATAAAGGGGTTCAGCTACCGCAGCAAGTAACAGATGAATCGGTGTTGTCCTAATGCAGTAAAAGAGAGCAGGAGCGAGAGAGTAGGATTGTATCGGAATGAACAAGGGGGTTTTGCTTGCCTGGCACTTCTGAAGATAACATTGAGTCTTCATCAGTGTCAACGATCACATCGTCGGTATCACGTCTATCGAGAGGGGACAAATACCGGCAACACAGAAGGGAACACAATCAATGCAATGCACAATATGATGCATGATCATGACATGGCAAAATGAATGTGTTTTGGGCTAATGCAACTAGCAACAGATTAAATGAAGTTGGTTTGAATACAAGATTCAAATTCAAACTCCATATGTGATTATTCAAATGCCATTTAATTGATTTGTGCTAAACAGCAGCTATAAGTTGTTCTAACATGCATGAAAATGGTACAGATGGATTCCTTGAATTTTTCTGATAATTTTTCATATATAAATTATCTAATTTGGAGTTACGGTTGAATTTCTATGATTTTTAGAAGTTTTTACAAATTTCTGGAATTTCCTGAATATTTATAAAATGAACTAAATTCCAGAAAAGGAATATTGCGTCAGCATGGCGTAAGGCTGAGGTCAGCAGGTCAACTGGGTCGCCCAGAGTCAAACCTGGCGTGTGGGGGCCACACGTCAGTGACACAGGTTAGACAGGGGGGGTTAGTTTAGTTTAATTAAAGATTAGGGGCACTAGGGCCCACATGTCAGTGTCAGGGGGTTAGCTTAGGTGGTGATTAGCTTAAACTAATCACCTGATGGCGGGGGCCCACCTGTCATAGACCCAGGGGAGGTCAAACCCCTGGTCAAACGACTCAATCCCGCCGGCGTTGAGTCGCCGGCGAGGCCGAGGCGGCGGAGGCCTTCGGGTTTCTTGCTCCGGCGACCAAATGGCCGGCGGAGGGCATCTACGGAATGCCCAGGCTCGCGCGCATCTAACAGGGCAAACGGGAGAAGCTAGGGCGGCCGTAATCCTCGCCGGCGTCGAGCTCAGCGGCTGCCGGACCTCGGGCGTTGGCGGGAACGGCGCTACGGTGCACAAGAGGGGAAACGGAAGGGCGCTACGGCCTCCTGGGGTTGCGGTGAGCACGACGGTGGGCTCGGGAGCGAGCTGCGGTGGCTGTGGCCAGGGCCACGCCATGGCCGGCGGCGAGAAGCTCTCGGCCGCGGTGGATAACCTAGATACGGCGCGCGAATGACGAAACAGAGAGGGGGAAACAGACGGAGAGCTCACGTAGACCCTGTAGAGGTGGACGGCGAGCTTGAGGGAGGCCGGACGGGGGCGGATTTGACGGCGGCGATCCGCGGTGGCCGAGGAGGGGAACGGTGAAGCTGGCAGCATCCAGGGCTTCCGGAGGGCCGTGGATCGGTGGGGAGGAAGAGGGGGTCGAGGCGGAGCCTTTGAGCGCATCGGCGAGGCTAGGGGGTGGCGGTGGCCGCGAGGGAGCTCGTCGGTGGCGGCGGCTCCGTTCGGGCGAGTGAGGGAGAGAGGAAGCAGAGGAGGG
>NC_041389.1:154301432-154351344 GCF_002162155.2 Triticum dicoccoides
ATTTAATTCTGTTTTCTATTTTCTGTAGTTTGTTTTGATTTAGTTTTAGACACTAAACCATTTTATAAAATCCTGGAAATAGTTATGTGGCTAGGACTAAAATATACCAAACCACATAAAATGTTCCAGTAATTATTGGACATATATTATTTATATATCAAATATATATCCAATGCAAATAGCTATTTATTTAATTCAAAGGCCCAAAATAATTAACTCTGAGATACCAAAAATATTGTTTTGAGTTTTACCTCTTTGCAATATTTTCAGAGACTAAGAGGAACATTTTCTTGGACTTCTTTGAGGAGATTTTAATGTTGATCATTTTTAGAAGGTTTCTGAGGCTTTGAAAATTCCTCAATTCAAATTTCATTTGAATTAAAACATGATACTCACATGAGGTCTAGCCTAGTGCATAACAGGACCAGGGATGTGACAAACGGCATGACCGAGGCCGCACGTGCCCGTGCCCTGTTTTGGGCCTGGCCCAGCAGCCCTCGGCACCGTGTGTGGCCCAGGCCCGGGGGCTCCTGTCGGTGTACTAGAGTAGGGGTACCCTAGTATCCCGAACTTGTGCACGGGCAGTCGCAGCACCCCGCGGCAAGGCTTGCCAGGCGACCGCCAAGATCCTCCGTGGCTCCTCAGGAGACAAGACCCCGGCAAGAGGAGCTTGCCGGGAAGCCATTCAAGAACAAAGTATTCGAGCTAAGAAGACAAGGCCCCGGCAAGAGGTTCTTGCCGGGAAGACTAGCCAAGGCATCTCAAGAAAGCTTGCCGCGACGCGCCATGCGTCCCGGCAAGGCTCGGTGAACGACAAGCTCCCGGGCCCGACAAGAAAACGACCGCGGCAAGGCACTTGCCGCGACAAGCGGCCACTCCGCACCCACGCTCCAGCACATCCACCCACGTGTCGCCCTGGGGCCCTTCCAGGCGCGCGTGGCGAGAGGCTGTGCAGCCAGGGGTGCACGGTGGCAAGCAGCGCTGACAAGAAGGCCATCGTGGCGATCGGTGGCGCCCCTGACGGTCTCTGTTTGCACTGTTTGGGCGACACAGACGGGCATTTAATGCCCTTGTCCCCTGCCGTCAGAGTTAGGTGTGATACACTGTATCTACAATATAGGTAGTTGTACCTACCGCATTCTTCTTCCATTTTTGCCCTTTTTCCTGCGTTGCCACCTGTCGGTGACCCCTTGAGCATATAAAAGGAGGCCCATGCGCAACGTAGAAGGGGTTCGGCTCATTCGAAAGCCAAGAAGACTCTCACGCTCGGTCTGGTAGCCCTCATCGCTCCCGAGCAAGAACTGGAAATACACAAACAAGCAGCAGTAGGAGTATTATCTCTCCGGAGAGCTCCGAAGCTGGGTAAACTGCTCGTGTGCATCGCCTCGATCTGCTCTTCGTGCGACCTCCGCCCCCTGCTGAACCGAAAGGGGCTCGGTTCGCCGGTCCCATAGGTGTTCGAGGATTAGTTTCCCCGACACCCCCTCTCTTGTGGAGATCTATTCAATGTAAACTCTTTTTGCGGTGTGTTTGTCGAGATCTGATGAATTGTGGGTTTATGATCAAGTTTATCTATGAATAATATTTGAGTCTTCTCTGAATTCTTTTATGTGTGATTGAGTTATCTTTGCAAGTCTTTTCGATTTATCAGTTTGGTTTGGCCTACTAGATTGATCTTTCTTGCCATGGGAGAAGTGCTTAGCTTTGGGTTCAATCTTGCGGTGTCCTTACCCAGTGACAGAAAGGGTTGCAAGGCACATATTGTATTGTTGCCATCAAGGATAACAAGATGGGGTTTATATCATATTGCTTGAGTTTATCCCTCTACATCATGTCATCTTGCTTAATGCGTTACTCTGTTCTTATGAACTTAATACTCTAGATGCATGCTGGATAGCGGTCGATGTGTGGAGTAATAGTAGTAGATGCAGGCAGGAGTTGGTCTACTTGTTACGGACGTGATGCCTATATACATGATCATGCATAGATAATATCATAATTATTCGCTTTTCTATCAATTGGTCGACAGTAATTTGTTCACCCACCGTAATACTTATGCTATCTTGAGAGAAGCCACTAGTGAAACCTATGGCCCCCGGGTCTATCTCTTATCATATTTGCTTCCAATCTACTTTTATTTGCATCTTTACTTTTTGCATATATATTATAAAATACCAAAAAAATATTTGTCTTATCTTACTATCTTTATTAGATCTCACTTTCGCAAGTGGCCGTGAAGGGATTGACAACCCCTTTATTGCGTTGGTTGCGAGTTCTTTGTTTGTTTGTGTAGGTGCGTGGGACTTTTGAGGAGCCTCCTATTGGATTGATAACTTGGTTCTCAATAACTGAGGGAAATACTTACGCTATTATTGCTGCATCACCCTCTCCTCTTCGAGGAAAACCAACGCAAGCTCAAGATGTAGCAAGAAGGATTTCTGGCGCCATTGCCGGGGAGGTCTTCGCTCAAGTCAAGACATACCAAGTACCCATAAAAAACCCATATCCCTCGCATTTACATTATTTTCCATTTGCCTCTCGTTTTACTCTCCCCCACTTCACCCTTGCCGTTTTATTCGCCCTCTCTTTCCCAATCTCCTCTCTCTTTTTCGCTTGCCTTTTGTTTGCTTGTCATTATGTCTAGTTCCTTATCCGCTCCTATGTCTCCCGAGTTTGAAGTTCTTCACTTAAAGCAAAGGCAAGGAGAAAACTTAAAAGATGCTTGGTATAGGATGATAGAATCTTATCGCAAGTGAACCCTAGAGGTGAACTTTAGAATTCTTCTTCGTAATTTTTATGTTGGGTTAAATATGACGCATAGACAACTCTTGGATTGCATTGCCAAGGGAAATTTCATTGAAATTGATCCCAGTATTGCGCATGAAATTATAGAGGGAATAGTGGGAACACTACCTCAAAAGGGAGGATCACATCCTACCCAAGAAGAAACCCAAGTGTTTGGAAAGATTTGCAAAGTAACAAAAATATTACAAAAGTCTCTTGAGCCTCTTAAAAGTGTTAGCGGAAATCTTCACCGCATGAATATGTTGATTACTCTTTGCAATAAGCAGTTGGATTCTTTAGATCTAAAAATTTCTGAGTATGAAGGGAAGCGGAAAGAACCTCCCAGATTCGAGCATGACTCCGCTAAAAAACTGAAAATACAAGATGACACTCGTTAGATCTATCTTCGCTTTTATGCCTAGCTAGGGGCGTTAAACGATAGCGCTAGTTGTGAGGCAACCCAGTTTTCTTTATGTTTTTTGTTTTTGCTCCTGTTTAGTAATAAATCTTGCATCTACCTTCTGTTTAGATGTGTCTTTATCTTTTAATTAGTGTTTGTGCCAAGTAGAACCTATAGGATAACCTATGATGATAGTTGATTTGATTCTGCTGAAAAACAGAAAATTTGTGCGCACGAATATAATTTTGTTAAATCACAGGAACGTGATTTTGTGTTGATTCTTTTTAATTCTGATCAATAAACAAATTTTCCAGGACTTCCTATTTTGGTAGGAATTTTAAAGTTCCAGAAGTTTGCGTTAGTTACATATTGCTACAGACTGTTCTGTTTTTGACAGATTCTGTTTTTCGTGTGTTGTTTGCTTATTTTGATGCATCTATGGCTAGTAAATTAGTTTTTAAACCATAGAGAAGTTGGATTACAGTAGGTTTAACACCAAAACAAATAAATAATGAGTTCATTACAGTATCTTATATGGTGGTTTTGTTTTCTTTCACTAATGGAGCTTATAAGATTTCCTGTTGAGTTTTGTGTTGTGAAGTTTTCAAGTTTTGGGTAAAGCTTTTATGGACTATGGAATAAAGGGTGGCAAGAGCCTAAGCTTGGGGATGCCCAAGGCACCCCAAGATATTCAAGGATAGCCAAAAGCCTAAGCTTGGGGATGCCCCGGGAAGGCATCCCCTCTTTCGTCTTCGTTCATTGGTAACTTTACTTGGAGCTATATTTTTATTCGCCACATGATATGTGTTTTGCTTGGAGCGTCGTGTATTATATTAGTCTTTGATTTTTAGTTTACCAAATCATCCTTGCTGTACACACCTTTTGGGAGAAGCCTATTTGATTAGAATTTGCTAGAATACTCTATGTGCTTCACTTATAGCTTTTGAGCTTGATAGTTTTTGCTCTAGTGCTTCACTTTTATCTTTTAGAGCACGGTGGTGTCTTAATTTTGAAGAAATTACTAGTCTCTCATGCTTCACTTATATATTTTTGAGAGTCTTTTAGAACAGCATGGTATTTTCTATGGTTATAAAAATTGGTCCTAGAATGGTAGGCATCCAAGTTGGGTATAATAAAAACTATCATAGAAAGTGAATTGGATGCTATGATCAATTTGATACTTGATAATTGTTTTGACATATGGAGGTAGTGATATTAAAGTCATGCTAGTCCGGTGATTATGAATTTATAGAATGCTTGTGTTGAAGTTAGCATGTCCCGTAGCATGCATGTGTGGTTAAAGTTGTGTAACAAATTTGAAACATGAAGTGTACCTGGCTTGTGCATCCTTATGAGTGGCGGTCGGGGACGAGCGATGGTCTTTTCCTACCAATCTATCCCCCTAGGAGCATGCGCGTAGTACTTGATTTTTGATGAATTCTAAATTTTTGCAATAAGTATATGAGTTCTTTTGACTAATGTTGAGTCCATGGATTATACGCACTTTTACCTTTCCGCCGTTGCTAGCCTCTTCGGTACCGTGCATTGCCCTTTCTCACCTTGAGAGTTGGTGCAAACTTCGCCGGTGCATCCAAACCCTGTGATACGATACACTCTATCACACATAAACCTCCTTATATCTTCCTCAAAACAACCACCATTACCTACCTACTATGGCATTTCCATAGCCATTCCGAGATATATTGCCATGCAACTTTCCACCGTTTCGTTCATCATCATCATGACATACTTTACTTTTGTCATATTGCCATTGCATGATCATGTAGTTGACATCGTATTTGTGGCAAAGCCACCATGCATTATTTTTCATACATGTCACTCTTGATTCATTGCACGATCCCGGTACACCGCCGGAGGCATTCATATAGAGTCATATCTTGTTCTAGTTTCGAGTTGTAATTCATATGTTGTAATCAATAGAAGTGTGATGATCATCATTATTAGAACATTGCCCAAAGAAAAAAAAAGAAAAAAAAGAATAAAGGCCAAAAGGATAAAAAAGAAAGGCCCAAAAAAAGAAAAAAGAAAATAAATAAAAAGGGCAATGTTACTATCTCTTTTTCCACACTTGTGCTTCAAAGTAGCACCTTGTTCTTCATGTAGTGAGTCTCATATTTTTGTGCTTCAAAGTAGCACCATGTTTTTCATATAGTGGGTCTCATAAGTTGTCTTTTTCATACTAGTGGGAATTTTTCATTATAGAACTTGGCTTGTATATTCCTACGATGGGCTTCCTCAAATGCCCTAGGTCTTCGTGAGCAAGCAAGTTGGATGCACACCCACTAGTTTTCTTTTGTTAAGCATTCAGTTATAGATCTAGTGCATCTGTTGCATGGCAATCCCTACTCCTCATGTTGACATCAATTGATGGGCATATCCATAGCCCGTTGATTATCCTCGTCAATGTGAGACTTTCTCCTTTTTTGTCTTCTCCACACAATTCCCATCATCATATTCTATTCCACCCATAGTGCTATATCCATGGCTCATGCTCATGTATTGTGTGAAGGTTGAAAAAGATTGAGATTATTTAAGTATGAAACAATTGCTTGGCTTGTCATCGGGGGTATAGAAGTTGGGAACATTTTTGTGTGATGAAAATGAAGCATAGCCTAACTATATGATTTTGTAGGGATGAACTTTCTTTTGCCATGTTATTTTGAGAAGACATGATTACTTTGATTAGTATGCTTGAAGTGTTACTATTTCTTTTATCAATATGAACTTTTATTTTGAAGCATTTGGATCTGAACATTCATGCCACAATAAAGAAAATTACATTGAGAATTATGCTAGGTAGCATTCCACATAAAAAATTCTTTTTTATCATTTACCTACTCGAGGACGAGCAAGAATTAAGCTTGGGGATGCTTGATACGTCTCCAACATATCTATAATTTTTTATTGTTCCATGCTATTATATTACCCCTTTTGGATGTTTATCGGCTTTATTTTACACATTTATATCATTTTTGGGACTAACCTACTAACCGGAGTCCCAGCCCATATTGTTGTTTTTTTGCCTATTTCAGTATTTCAAAGAAAAGGAATATCAAACGGAGTCCAAACGGAATGAAACCTTCGGGAGCGTGATTTTTGGAACGAACGTGATCCAGAGGACTTGGAGTGCAAGTGAAGAAGCAGCCGAGGCTCCCACGAGATAGGAGGGCGCCCCCCCCCCCTGTATAGGGCGCGCCCCCTGTCTCGTGGGCCCCTCGGGCGGCCACCGACGTACTTCTTCCACCTATATAAGCCTACGTACCCCAAAAACATCCAGGGGCAGACGAAACACAATTTCCACCATCGTAACCTTCTGTATCCGCGAGATCTCATCTTGGAGCCTTCGCCGACACTCTGCCAGAGGGGGAATCGACCACGGAGGGCTTCTACATCAACATCCTTGCCCCTCCGATGAGTTGTGAGTAGTTTACCATAGACCTACGGGTCCATAGTTATTAGCTAGATGGCTTCTTCTCTCTTTTTGGATCTCAATACAATGTTCTCCCCCTCTCTTGTGGAGATCTATTCGATGTAAACTCTTTTTGCGGTGTGTTTGTCGAGATCCGATGAATTGTGGGTTTATGATCAAGTTTATCTATGAATAATATTTGAATCTTCTCTGAATTCTTTTATGTGTGATTGAGTTATCTTTGCAAGTCTCTTTGATTTATCAGTTTGGTTTGGCCTACTAGATTGATCTTTCTTGCCATGGGAGAAGTGCTTAGCTTTGGGTTCAATCTTGCGGTGTCCTTACCCAGTGACAGAAAGGGTTGCAAGGCACGTATTGTATTGTTGCCATCGAGGATAAAAAGGTGGGGTTTATATCATATTGCTTGAGTTTATCCCTCTACATCATGTCATCTTGCTTAATGCGTTACTCTGTTCTTATGAACTTAATACTCTAGATGCATGCTGGATAGCGGTCGATGTGTGGAGTAATAGTAGTAGATGCAGGCAGGAGTCGGTCTACTTGTTACGGACGTGATGCCTATATACATGATCATGCGTAGAAAATCTCATAATTATTCGCTTTTCTATCAATTGCTCAACAGTAATTTGTTCACCCACCGTAATACTTATGCTATCTTGAGAGAAGCCACTAGTGAAACCTATGGCCCCCGGGTCTATCTCTTATCATATTTGCTTCCAATCTACTTTTATTTGCATCTTTACTTTTTGCATCTATATTATAAAATACCAAAAAAATATTTGTCTTATCTTACTATCTTTATTAGATCTCACTTTCGCAAGTGGTCGTGAAGGGATTGACAACCCCTTTATTGTGTTGGTTGTGAGTTCTTTGTTTGTTTGTGTAGGTGCGTGGGACTTTTGAGGAGCCTCCTACTGGATTGATACCTTGGTTCTCAAAACTGAAGGAAATACTTACGCTACTATTGCTGCATCACCCTCTCCTCTTCGAGGAAAACCAACGCAAGATCAAGACGTAGCACGGAGTCCCGAGGAATCAACCAAAGGTTTCCATTCTGGTGCAACAATACCAAGACCGCTAGGACGGCAGGATGGAGGTCATCGACGAGTCCACCGCAGCGTCACGACCAGAGGCTTTTCTTAGGGGAGGAGTGCTTTTGTCAGGATAGATTGTACTACTTGTCCCCTTTCAAATTCGGCCGTTGTGGGATCCCTTCCCACTCATATTTGGGAAGAGGATCAAGGCCACTATAAATAGGACTAGCCACCACCATAGAAGGGGAGGGGATCAGAACAAGTAGAACTAGCATACACCACACCATCTCAAGAACACCTCACCTGCTGAGGCTTGTTCATCCACTGTACTAGCTCATCCTCAACCCTTCGAGGCAATCCACCAAAATGCTGGAGTAGGGTATTACACCCTTCGGTGGCCCGAACCAGGATAAATCTGTTGTGTCTCTTGTCCCTTTGAGCTCGACGCGCTAGTCTTAGGAGGATCGCGAGTAGGCATGCTGGGTAGGTTGAGATCTCCGCACGCACCCTAGAGTTCGAACTTCTCAAGGGTTTGCGGATCCCACAATCCGACACCGAGAGGGGGAGAATGTGTCCATGTACCCTCGTAGACTGAAAGCGGAAGCGTTAGGTTAACGCGGTTGATGTAGTCAAACGTCTTCACGATCCAACCGATCTAGCACCGAACATACGGCACCTCCGAGTTCAGCACACGTTCAGCTCGATGATGTCCCACGAACTCTTGATCCAGTAGAGGGTCGAGGGAGAGTGTCGTCAGCACGATGGCATGGCAATGGTGATGGTGATGTGATCCGTGCAGGGCTTCGCCTAAGCACTGCGGCACTATGACCAAAGGAGTAAACTGTGGAGGGGGGGCGCACACGGCTAAGAGAACAACTGATGAGCTTTGGGGTGCCCCCTGCCCCCGTATATAAAGGAGGGGAGGAGGAGGCTGTCCACCAAGGGGGAGCGCCAAGAGGGGGAGTCCTACTAGGACTCCACTCCTAGTAGGATTCAGCCCCCGCTCCTTTTCCTTTCTCATAGGAGCGAAAAGGGAAGGAGAGGGAGAGGGAGAGGGAAAGAGGAAAGGGGGTCGCGCCCCCCTCCCCTTGTCCAATTCGGACTCCCTTGGGGGTGGGGCGCACCACCCTGCGTGCTCCCCTCTATTTCTCCCCTATGGCCCATGAAGGCCCATTACTTCCTCGGGGGGTTCCGGTAACCCCTCGGTACTCCAGAAAAATACCCGAACCACTCAAAACCATTCCGGTGCCCAAATATCATCTTCCAATATATCAATCTTTACCTCTCGACCATTTCGAGACTCCTCGTCATGTCGGTGACATCATCCGGGACTCCAAACAATCTTCGATCACTAAAACACATAACTCATAATACAAATCGTCATCCAATGTTAAGCGTGCGGACCCTATGAGTTCGAGAACTATATAGACATGACCGAGACACATCTCCGGTCAATAACCAATAGCGGAACCTGGATGCTCATATTGGTTCCTACATATTCTACGAAGATCTTTATCAGTCAACCCGCAATGACAACATACATTATTCCCTTTGTCCTCGGTATGTTACTTGACCGAGATTCTATCGTCGGTATCCTCATACCTAGTTCAATCTCGTTACCGGCAAGTCTCTTTACTCGTTCTGTAATGCATCACTCCGTAACTAACTCATTAGTCACATTGCTTGCAAGGCTTATTTGATGTGCATTACCAAGAGGGCCCAGAGATACCTCTCCAATACTCGGAGTGACAAATCCTAATCTTGATCTATGCCAACCCAACAAACACCTTCAGAGACACCTATAGAGCATCTTCATAATCACACAATTACGTTGTGACGTTTGATAGCACACAAGGTGTTCCTCCAGTATTTCGGAGTTGCATAATCTCATAGTTAGAGAATATGTATAAGTCATGAAGAAAGCAATAGCAATAAAACTTAACAATCATTATGCTAAGCTAACAGATGGGTCTTGTCCATCACATCATTCTCTAATGATGTGATCCCATTCATCAAATGACAACACATGTCCATGGTCAGGAAACTTAACCATCTTTGATTAACGAGCTAGTCAAGTAGAGGCAACCTAGGGACACTTTGTTTTGTCTATGTATTCACACATGTACTAAGTTTACGGTTAATACAATTCTAGCATGAATAATAAACATTTATCATGATATAAGGAAATATAAATTACAACTTTATTATTGCCTCTAGGGCATATTTCCTTCAGTCTCCCACTTGCACTAGAGTCAATAATCTAGTTCACATCGCCATGTGATTTAACACCAATAGTTCACATCATCATGTGATTAACACCCATGGTTCACATCACCATGTGACCAACACCCAAAGGGTTTACTAGAGTCAGTAATCTAGTTCACATCGCCATGTGATTAACACCCACAGAGTACTAAGGTGTGATCATGTTTTGCTTGCGAGAGAGGTTTAGTCAATGGGTTTGCTACATTCAGATTTGTATGTATTTTGCAAATTTCTACGTCTACAATGCTCTGCATGGAGCTACTCTAGCAAATTGCTCCCACTTTTAATATGTATCCAGATTGAGACTCGGAGTCATCCGGATCGGTGTAAAATCTTGCATCGACGTAGCTCTTTACGACAAACTCTTTATCACCACCATAACCAAGAATTATTTTCTTAGTCCTCTTTAGGTAACTAAGGATAACTTTGACTGCTATCCAGTGATCCACTCCTGGATCACTATCGTACCCCCTTGCCAAACTCATGGCAAGGTACACAATAGGTCTAGTACACAACATAGCATACATTATAGAACCTATGGCTGAGGCATAGGGAATGACTTTCATTCTCTTTCTATGTTCTGTCATGGTCGGGTTTTGAGTCTTACTCAACTTTACACCCTGCAACATAGGCAAGAACTCCTTTGACTATTCCATTTTGAACTACTTCAAAATCTTGTCAAGGTATGTACTTGTTGAAAAATCTTATCAAGCGTCTTGATCTATCTCTATAGATCTTAATGCCCAATATGTAAGCAGCTTCACAGAGGTCTTTCTTTGAAAAACGCCTTTCAAACACTCGTTTATGCTTTCCAGAAAATTCTACATCATTTCCAGTCAACAATATGTCATCCACATACACTTATCAGAAAGGTTGTAGTGCTCCCACTCACTTTCTTGTAAATACAGGCTTCACCGCAAGTCCGTTTAAAACTATATGCTTTGATCAACTTATCAAAGCGTATATTCAAACTCTGAGATGCTTGCACCAGTCCATAGATGGATCGCTGGAGTTTGCACACTTTGTTAGCACCTTTAGGATCGACAAAATCTTTTGGTTGCATCATATACAACTATTCTTTAAGAAATCCATTAAGGAATGATGTTTTGACATCCAGTTGCCGGATTTCATAAAATACGGCAATTGCTAACATGATTCGGACAGACTTAAGCATCGCTACGAGTGAGAAAATCACATCGTAGTCAACACTTTGAACTCGTCGAAAAACTTTTGCGACAAGTCGAGCTTTGTAGATAGTAACACTACCATTAGCGTCTATCTTCCTCTTGAAGATCCATTTATTCTCAATGGCTTGCCGATCATCGAGAAAGTCACCCAAACTCCATACTTTGTTCTCATACATGGATCCTATCTCAGATTTCATGTCCTCAAGCCATTTTGCGGTATCTGGGCTCATCATCGCTTCCTCATAGTTCATATGTTCGTCATGGTCTAGTAACAGGACTTCCAGAACAGGATTACCGTACCACTCTAGTGCGGAACATGCATTGGTTGACCTACAAGGTTCGGTAGTAACTTGATCTGAAGTTTCATGATCATCATCATTAGCTTCCTCTCTAGTTGGTGTAGGCATCACGAGAATGGTTTTCCGTGATGAGCTACTTTCCAATTCGAGAGAAGGTATAATTACCTCATCAAGTTCTACTTTCCTCCCACTCACTTCATTTGAGCGAAACTCCTTCTCTAGAAAGGATCCATTCTTAGCAACAAAGATCTTGCCTTCAGATCTGTGATAGAAGGTGTACTCAACGGTATCTTTTGGGTATCCTATGAAGACGCATTTCTTCAATTTGGGTTCGAGCTTATTAGGCTAAAGCTTTTTCACATAAGCATCGCAACCCCAAACTTTAAGAAATGACAACTTAGATTTCTTGCCAAACCACAGTGTGACGCCCCGAGACCGACGCTCCAGAAGACTTCCAGCTATTCCGAGTTTCCTCGTGTGATTTGTTTTATTTGTTGCATTCATCCTTGCATCATGTGCATTGCATCATGTCATCATGCCATCATATCATTAATTTTTAAAACCTCAACTAAATAAATTGTATGGATTTTTCGATCCATTTAAATCGAGGGACTCACATGGTGACTTCTCTTTATAACATATCCTCCAATATTAGGGAGCTATATTAAATATTCCATTGTTTCGGAAATCACCATAACACACTTGCAAATAATTCTCCATGCCTTTGTTGTCTCAATTCTTGTTCTCCAACCTTGCCCGTATTTATTTCATCATTTTCCGGAGCTCCACCAAAAATTCTCAACATTTTTGGACCTTCCTTTCATCAAGTCCTAGTTCAAACCCATTTGAATTTCAAATGAGTTTGAATTTAAATCTTTCAATCATGCCCCTTTCTATTTTTCTTGGAACGAGCATATTTTTGCGAGTCCGGGAAAATAATCCCCTTGCCCAAAATTCTATTTCTACCTTCCTTTCTTCTCCTTTTCTTCCTTGATTTATTTTCTATTTTCAGAAAATATAAGAGAGGGAGAAGAAGCCCAGCAGCCTGTAACCTAGCCGGCCTCTTAGGCCCATCCGCAGTCCAGCCCACCTAACCCCAGCACCTAACCCTAGCCCGACTCCCATCGGTCTCCATCTCTCCCTCGTTCTCCTCCAGCGCCGCTACCCCGTGCCCGATCCCCACGCCCAGCCTCGACCCCCCTCGCTCCCGTGGCCGCTCCCATCGATCCCCCCTTCCTCCTGACGCCGCCAGAGAGAGAGGGTAGCGAGCTCCCATGCGCCTTCTCCCCAGCGGCCTCAAGCCCTCGCCGGAGCTGCACCCAAGCCGCGCCGCCGGCCAAGCCCCTCGCCCCCTCGCACTCCAGATCGGGAGAGGAGCTCCCGATCCAGAGTCGGTCGCTGCACCAGGCTTCGTCTCTGCTGCCCGCCTTCGTTCGCCAGTGCCGCGTCTTCCTCCTCTACTCCCGAGTCCCCTCTTCACAGCTGCGCCTCCCCATCAGCATCTCCGGCGCCCCGGTCTCCCGTCGGCCCCTGCTGATGCCATGGTCGCCTCGGCAGCAAGATCGCCTTCGCCTCTCCTGCTGCATCGCCGACCTGCATCGTCTCGGTTTCCCGCGACCTCGCGCCGCAGCCATCCTCTTCACCCCGCGTCCCCACCGGCTCCCGTCACTGGAGTTCATGCCCAAGGCCGCTGCAACCTCACCTTCGGCCATGCCTTGCTTTCCTGTGCTGTTGTTCGCTGCACGCCAAGACCACCCCCGTGGATTTTGCCTAGTACCACTATGACCCGTGTGCGACTATGCGGATTCACCAAGTACCCCCCTCCAGCAAGACCGACGCCTGAACAAGCACACCGGCTCTGTGGATTTCGGCAAGTCCCTCCGACGACCGGCGCTTAGTACCACTACGTTTGCCTTGTACATCTACACCCAGACCGGACCGACAAGTACCACGACGTCCGTGAACCACTACCGTCGCCCCGAAGATGTTGGATTCGTCAAGTACCTCTCCGAAAAACGAACGTGTACCATTACTTCCACGACGCCCGTGAACGTCTACCTCCACGACGACCCGTGAACGTCTACGAGATGTACCACTACCGTCGACCCGTGAACGTCTACTTCCCTCTACGAACTCGATCCGCCCGAAACGCACGCTTCGAAGGTATAACACCGAGACGATGTCCGTGGGCCGAATGCATGTTGTATGAGATGCCCGTTTTTGCATCGTGTCCGTTTGTCACTAGTTTCCATGCCACTATCCCGTGGGAACCCGGTAGACGGGATCACCCCACCATCTTCTGCATGTTTTGCACACCCGCACACTTGCTCTTTTGCACCGGTATCTCAATGAGTTATCGGATCATCGGAATGTTGCCGTGGCACCATTTTCGTTATCGTTGCCGTGGCACCATTTTCGTTATCGTTGCCGTGGCACCCCTTTCGTTCCGCCATGGTGACCAAATGCTCCTTAACATGCTTATGTCAACATTTTCATAAAAAATGCATAAAACTTGCATATGTCATCCGCATCATGATAATAACAATTAAAATGCTTAAAATTGGTGTTGCTTTAAATTGCTAAATGCATATGGGGATTTACCGGATTTGTTGTTTTTATATCCGGCCCCATTTAAATTGTTTAGATGGTATTGTTAGTTTAATTATGCCTCACCTCTTGCCATGTTTAACAACAGTTAATATTGTTGGATAGCATAACCGAGAGAGAACTAAATAATTGATGTGGTGTTTCGTAAATATGCAACTCCGTTGCATATTGAGCTCCACTTAATTTGTAAGATAGTTTGTTGCATTTTGCCATGCCATGCCTCTTTAAACCGGACATGCATCATACTTGGTTGTGCATCATGCCATGTTTGTGCTTGTTGGTTTACTATGTTGTTTGTTTGTTTCCGGGTTGCTTCTCTCGTTAGCTTCGGTTTCGTTCCGGAGTTGTGAGGATTCTTTCGTCTACGACCGTTTGTCTTCTTCTTGGACTCGTTCTTCTTCCTTGCGGGATTTCAGGCAAGATGATCATACCCTCGAAATCACTACTATCTTTGCTATGCTAGTTTGCTCGCTCTTGCTATGCCAATGCTACGATGCCTACCATTTGATTGTCATCCTCCCAAATTGCCATGTCAAACCTCTAACCCACCATGTCCTAGCAAACCGTTGATTGGCTATGTTACCGCTTTGCTCAGCCCCTCTTATAGCGTTGTTAGTTGCAGGTGAAGATTGAAGTTTGTTCCTGGTTGGAACATGGAGATGTCGTTCCTTGTTGGGACATTTTTACTTGTTGGTATATCACTATATATCTTATTTAATTAATGCATCTATATACTTGGTAAAGGGTGGAAGGCTCGGCCTTATGCCTGGTGTTTTGTTCCACTCTTGCCGCCCTAGTTTCCGTCATATCGGTGTTATGTTCCCGGATTTTGCGTCCCTTATGCGGTTGGGCTATAATGGGAACCCCTTGACAGTTCGCCTTAAGTAAAGCTCTTCCAGCAATGCCCAACCTTGGTTTTACCATTTGCCACCTAGCCTTTTCTTTCCCTTGGGTTCTGCAGACTCAAGGGTCATCTTATTTAACCCCCCCGGGCCAGTGCTCCTCTGAGTGTTGGTCCGAACTGGGCAGCCTGCGGGGCCACCTCGGGGAAACTTGAGGGTTGGTTTTACTCGTAGCTTGACCTATCTGAGTGTGCCCTGAGAAAGAGATATGTGCAGCTCCTATCGGGATTTGTCGGCACATTCAGGCGGTGTTGCTGGTTTAGTTTTACCCTGTCGAAATGTCTTGTTGTACCGGGATACCGAGTCTGATCGGAGTGTCCCGGGTGGAGGTCTATTCCTTCGTTGACCGTGAGAGCTTGTCATGGGCTAAGTTGGGACACCCCTGCAGGGATTTGAACTTTCGAAAGCCGTGCCCGCGGTTATGGGCAGATGGGAATTTGTTAACGTCCGGTTGTAGAAAACCCGAAGTTGACCTTAATTAAAATACATCAACCGTGTGTGTAACCGTGATGGTCTCTTTCCGGCGGAGTCCGGGAAGTGAACACGGTGTTGGAGTTATGCTTGACGTAGGTTGCTATAGGATCACTTCTTGATCATACTTTTATCGACCGTGCTTTGCCTTCTCTTCTCGCTCTCATTTGCGTATGTTAGCCACCATATATGCTAGTCGCTTGCTGCAGCTCCACCTCATTACTCCATCCTTCCTATAAGCTTAAATAGTCTTGATCTCGCGGGTGCGAGATTGCTGAGTCCCTGTGGCTCACAGATACTTCCAAAACCAGTTTGCAAGTGCCTATGTTACCGAGCAGGTGACGCAACCAAGCTCAAGGAGGAGCTCGATGAAGATCTTGCCCTTTGTGTTGTTTCGTTCTAGTTGATCAGTAGTGGAGCCCAGTTGGGGTCGATCGGGGACCTTTGTCGCATTTGGGGTTCTTCTTTTATTTTGGTTCCGTAGTCGGACCTTGATTGTATCTGGATGATGTAATGCTTTATTCATGTAATTGTGTGAAGTGGCGATTGTAAGCCAACTATGTATCTTTTTCCCTTATGTATTACATGGGTTGTGTGAAGATTACCTCACTTGCGACATTGCTTTCAATGCGGTTATGCCTCTAAGTCGTGCTTCGACACGTGGGAGATATAGCCGCATCGAGGGCGTTACAAGTTGGTAATCAGAGCCTTCCCCGACCTTAGCAGCCCCATTGCTTGATCGTTTTTAGCGGCCGAGTTGTGTCTAGAAAAATGTTTTGAGTCATTTAGGAATTATATATCGGAGAGTTTAGGAATTCTTTTTACTCCCCAGTCCCTTCGTCGCTCTGGTGAGGCATCCTGACGTAGAGTTTTGACTCTTCTCTTCTCAAATTTCACTAAAAATTTTAGGATCACGCGGGTATCTTGGAATCGTTCCGATGGTTTTATGATGAGAACATTGTCTTGGTGCCTCCTGTCAGGGGTTTAGTGGAAGTGTCCCGGGGAGTTGAGCTCTGAGGTGTTGTCGTCATAATTTTATCGTTGCAGTTCTGGAATAACTGAGTTCAGTACGCCGACATCGAAAATCTCTTTTATGCAGTTGTTGGTGAGATAACCCCGATAACCCAGTACTGAGGTGAGTACGGGAGTATTGCCATAACTTGTATAACGGATGCTTTTCGAAGGTTGAGGTAGACGATTTCCGAAGGTTTCTTGGTTATGTGTTGAAGGATGGATACAGCTGGATGTAGGATTTGTTAGTTTTGGGTGAGATATTATGCTTCCCCTGTATCCCCAACACCTGATTGCATAACCGGAAAATTTCGGGAGTTTCATAGGTGGGAATTCAAGTAGCTCTTAGGATATCTTTCCGATGGATGTATGATATGAAATTGGGGTTCGACGTCTAGTGGTCCGCCTATTCACGGTTGGTTTTACAGTGGTCTCGTTGTGTCTTAAAGAGTCCTTGGCTATGCCGACTCGGGGACGCTTCGTATGTCATGTGCACTGCCTTGTACATGATGGTGTTGTACGATCGAGCCCGTGTAGGCCCCACCACGAAAACTTCGGACGAAATCTCTATCATATGTTTGTTCCGGCTTATTTTGCAAGCCAATCTTTTGTTGTGTTTTATTTGTGGTATTCGAGTTGCTTCAAAGTCAAATGTTGAATCCATACCTTTCCTAAATGGTGTTCTCATATTGCTATGTGAATACTAATCCTTCTTGATCATCGAGATTGTCTTGCCAATCCTTTTCAACCAGTGTGTCTCTCTTCAAGTGGATCCGATCATTTCAACATCAGCAAGATCAATTATCATTTTTCTCAACGGTGTTCGTTTCGTTCTCAACGGTGTTTTCCCACCCTCCCACCCTTGTTTTCTTGAAGGATTCAGAATTATTGATCAAGTATCCATCTTATTGATGTGAAGTCTCTCCATTCTTTTCCTTTAATGTTCTTATCAGGTGATTCTCATGAAGTTTCTAACGGAGCTTCAAGTTCATCACTCTTCATTCTCGTTTTCTTCTCCGGTGGATTTACCTCAAGCTTTCGGTGTTGATCATATCCTTATCCTCGTTCAAATGCTATCCCATGCCGGTGCCTCTCATAATTGTTCATCTCTCTCTATTCTTATTCGGAGTGCTCAAGATATCTCAGACGATTCGTGTTTCCATTCTCAATCCGTTCAAGCTATTTGGAGATTATTATCTCATTCAAGTCATTTGATTCTACCGGTGCAATATCTATTTCAATCAATCGTTCAACGGTGTATCCTTTTAGTGGGCCCTAACCCACAGGTCTTTTTCCAGGATCTTACCTGACTCTCCCAACTTTCCCGAAGTTATTCTCAAATTCATTGCAAAGTTTGACGTAAGAATGAATTATCATCAGTCAAATGTCTTTCTCCAAGATCTTTCCAATTCTTTCATTTTTGGTTCAACCTTTCAAATTGTCATTCCGGAGTGCCTCAACAATTCATGGTGGTGTTTCTCGTTGTCATTCTCGAATTTTGAAGACCGAAGAAGAGTTCCTCTTAAATCTTGCCCGTTCTTCCAGAGATTCATGGTTCTAGCATTATGCCATCCTCTCATAATTGTTTTCGATTGTGAGAATTCTTTTCAACTATCCGGAGCAAATTCAAGAGTCTTCTCAATTTCTTATCCGGAATCCATCTTTTCAAATATTATCCATTCTCAGTTTTCAGCTCACGTTCTTCAATTTTACCGATGCTTCGTGCAAGTGATCTTTAATCGGCTCGTGATCTCGTCGTTCTCATGTATCTAAATCCTCTCAAGCATCTTCATTCATTTGCAAATTCTTCCCGGTGTCTTCCTTATCTTTTCTTTGTTCATTTTTAATTCTTACTGTGGTTCTTTCAAGATCTCTCTTCCTTGTTCATCATATCAATTCATTTGTTGTTCCAATCCTACCGGTGGTTCGTTCAAGAGTTTTCTTCCTTCGTGTATCATATCTATGCATTCGTACTTTGTAAATTCTACCGGTGGATCGTTGAAGACTTTCTCAAGTTTGCGCAATATCTATCTTAATCCTTTCTACGAGAATAAGTAGTATGCCAAATCCGTTGATTGTCATCAATTTAAATGGTGAAGGATAAGCATAATGTAATTCTTATTCTTGTTTCACCCAAGATATTAATTCCTTATTCCGGAGGCCCATCAAATTCTCGGTTTCACTTGATTCATTTTGTGTTCCCGGAGTCTCAAGCTCTGGCAATTATATCACCACGGAGATTCATCTAAATCATTACAAGGTTTCACCTTGTGTTTTCAACTTCTTTTTCCTTCCATTGGATCATCCTTTTATTACCGGAGTTCTTCATGGAGGCTCTACATGGTGGTTCGTCAAGGATTCTTTTCGTTCTTCAATTGTTCTTCAAGATTTCTCTCGAAGTTATGACCCGCCAAGCTATACTCAAAAAATTAAACATGGTGCTCAACACATGTTTTGTTTTGAGGAGTTCAAGTATTCTTCTTCTTGCATCCGAAGTGCAATTCTTCCTACCTTATCTTTTGAGGTGGTGTTATGTCACTCTTGACAATTTCCTTCATGTTTCATGATTCATATGTTGTCAAAAATGAGGTATTTTAAATCCATATCTCTTCGTTGGAGTTATCTTGTGTCATATTTCACCTAAAGCCTTCCCTAAGGAATGTTGTATTGTGGTGCTTATCAATGATCCAAGTTTTCTCCTATCCTCTCGGCAAAAGCAGTTTTCATCTGTTCGTTGATCTCAAGCAAGCAATTGTTTCAGTTAGTGGCAGGTTGTCACCTCATAGTTTTGAGATGTTTTCCATAAGCCCACTACAAGCTTATTCGTTTCGTTGTTGGTTTTCCAACAACCCCGTTGTAACCTTCTTGGAAGGGTGCTTTCCAAGCTCATTTGTGGCAGAAGTTGGCATTTTCTTCTCCATTCGGTTATTCCAATAATTTATCTTCTATTCTTTCTTCCGGAGGCATTGTGATGTTGCTCTTTTCACTCATCATCTCGAATTGGGAGGATCATGTTCTTTTCGTGCTTATCCATTTAACCGGAGTGGTGCATCCTCTTTTCAAGTTCTTTTCATCTTATCAAGTCATGCGTCTCTTTTAAACTGGAGTGCTGTCCGATTTTGATCTTCCTTGTTTCTTGTTTATCTCATTTCAACCAGAGTGATTTCAATTCCTTCTTGTCCATTGTACTCGTCATTCATAGCTTTGCAACCTCCAAGGTTCACATGGTGTTCCTTGTTTCTCTTTTCTACTGCAGTGCTCTCAATTGTGTTCAACTCTGTTATGTCCTTTCTTTCAACTTTTCAACCTCTCAAGGTTCTTTGGTTTCACCCTTTTGTCGAAGAAGCAATTTGGTTTACCTCTTCTCTTTCTCTTCCGTTTTCTCTCCGGTGCCATTCTAGATCTCGGGACAAGATCCTCTCGTAGTGGTGGAGTGTTGTGACGCCCCGAGACCGACGCTCCAGAAGACTTCCAGCTATTCCGAGTTTCGTCGTGTGATTTGTTTTATTTGTTGCATTCATCCTTGCATCATGTGCATTGCATCATGTCATCATGCCATCATATCATTAATTTTTAAAACCTCAACTAAATAAATTGTATGGATTTTTCGATCCATTTAAATCGAGGGACTCACATGGTGACTTCTCTTTATAACATATCCTCCAATATTAGGGAGCTATATTAAATATTCCATTGTTTCGGAAATCACCATAACACACTTGCAAATAATTCTCCATGCCTTTGTTGTCTCAATTCTTGTTCTCCAACCTTGCCCGTATTTATTTCATCATTTTCCGGAGCTCCACCAAAAATTCTCAACATTTTTGGACCTTCCTTTCATCAAGTCCTAGTTCAAACCCATTTGAATTTCAAATGAGTTTGAATTTAAATCTTTAAATCATGCCCCTTTCTATTTTTCTTGGAACGAGCATATTTTTGCGAGTCCGGGAAAATAATCCCCTTGCCCAAAATTCTATTTCTACCTTCCTTTCTTCTCCTTTTCTTCCTTGATTTATTTTCTATTTTCAGAAAATATAAGAGAGGGGGAAGAAGCCCAGCAGCCTGTAACCTAGCCGGCCTCTTAGGCCCATCCACAGTCCAGCCCACCTAACCCCAGCACCTAACCCTAGCCCGACTCCCATCGGTCTCCATCTCTCCCTCGTTCTCCTCCAGCGCCGCTACCCCGTGCCCGATCCCCACGCCCAGCCTCGACCCCCCTCGCTCCCGTGGCCGCTCCCCTCGATCCCCCTTCCTCCTGACGCCGCCAGAGAGAGAGGGTAGCGAGCTCCCATGCGCCTTCTCCCCAGCGGCCTCAAGCCCTCGCCGGAGCTGCACCCAAGCCACGCCGCCGGCCAAGCCCCTCGCCCCCTCGCACACCAGATCGGGAGAGGAGCTCCCGATCCAGAGTCGGTCGCTGCACCAGGCTTCGTCTCTGCTGCCCGCCTTCGTTCGCCAGTGCCGCGTCTTCCTCCTCTACTCCCGAGTCCCCGCTTCGCAGCTGCGCCTCCCCATCAGCATCTCCGGCGCCCCGGTCTCCCGTCGGCCCCTGCTGATGCCATGGTCGCCTCGGCAGCAAGATCGCCTTCGCCTCTCCTGCTGCATCGCCGACCTGCATCGTCTCGGTTTCCCGCGACCTCGCGCCGCAGCCATCCTCTTCACCCCGCGTCCCCACCAGCTCCCGTCGCTGGAGTTCATGCCCAAGGCCGCTGCAACCTCACCTTCGGCCATGCCTTTCTTTCCTGTGCTGTTGTTCGCTGCACGCCAAGACCACCCCCGTGGATTTTGCCTAGTACCACTATGACCCGTGTGCGACTATGCGGATTCACCAAGTACCCCCCTCCAGCAAGACCGACGCCTGAACAAGCACACCGGCTCTGTGGATTTCGGCAAGTCCCTCCGATGACCGGCGCTTAGTACCACTACGTTTGCCTTGTACATCTACACCCAGACCGGACCGACAAGTACCACGACGTCCGTGAACCACTACCGTCGCCCCGAAGATGTTGGATTCGTCAAGTACCTCTCCGAAAAACGAACGTGTACCACTACTTCCACGACGCCCGTGAACGTCTACCTCCACGACGACCCGTGAACGTCTACGAGATGTACCACTACCGTCGACCCGTGAACGTCTACTTCCCTCTACGAACTCGATCCGCCCGAAACGCACGCTTCGAAGGTATAACACCGAGACGATGTCCGTGGGCCGAATGCATGTTGTATGAGATGCCCGTTTTTGCATCGTGTCCGTTTGTCACTAGTTTCCATGCCACTATCCCGTGGGAACCCGGTAGACGGGATCACCCCACCATCTTCTGCATGTTTCGCACATCCGCACACTTGCTCTTTTGCACCGGTATCTCAATGAGTTATCGGATCATCGGAATGTTGCCGTGGCACCATTTTCGTTATCGTTGCCGTGGCACCATTTTCGTTATCGTTGCCGTGGCACCCCTTTCGTTCCGCCATGGTGACCAAATGCTCCTTAACATGCTTATGTCAACATTTTCATAAAAAATGCATAAAACTTGCATATGTCATCCGCATCATGATAATAACAATTAAAATGCTTAAAATTGGTGTTGCTTTAAATTGCTAAATGCATATGGGGATTTACCGGATTTGTTGTTTTTATATCCGGCCCCATTTAAATTGTTTAGATGGTATTGTTAGTTTAATTATGCCTCACCTCTTGCCATGTTTAACAACAGTTAATATTGTTGGATAGCATAACCGAGAGAGAACTAAATAATTGATGTGGTGTTTCGTCAATATGCAACTCCGTTGCATATTGAGCTCCACTTAATTTGTAAGATAGTTTGTTGCATTTTGCCATGCCATGCCTCTTTAAACCGGACATGCATCATACTTGGTTGTGCATCATGCCATGTTTGTGCTTGTTGGTTTACTATGTTGTTTGTTTGTTTCCGGGTTGCTTCTCTCGTTAGTTTCGGTTTCGTTCCGGAGTTGTGAGGATTCTTTCGTCTACGACCGTTTGTCTTCTTCTTGGACTCGTTCTTCTTCCTTGCGGGATTTCAGGCAAGATGATCATACCCTCGAAATCACTACTATCTTTGCTATGCTAGTTTGCTCGCTCTTGCTATGCCAACGCTACGATGCCTACCATTTGATTGTCAGCCTCCCAAATTGCCATGTCAAACCTCTAACCCACCATGTCCTAGCAAACCGTTGATTGGCTATGTTACCGCTTTGCTCAGCCCCTCTTATAGCGTTGTTAGTTGCAGGTGAAGATTGAAGTTTGTTCCTGGTTGGAACATGGAGATGTCGTTCCTTGTTGGGACATTTTTACTTGTTGGGATATCACTATATATCTTATTTAATTAATGCATCTATATACTTGGTAAAGGGTGGAAGGCTCGGCCTTATGCCTGGTGTTTTGTTCCACTCTTGCCGCCCTAGTTTCCGTCATATCGGTGTTATGTTCCCGGATTTTGCGTCCCTTACGCGGTTGGGCTATAATGGGAACCCCTTGACAGTTCGCCTTAAGTAAAGCTCTTCCAGCAATGCCCAACCTTGGTTTTACCATTTGCCACCTAGCCTTTTCTTTCCCTTGGGTTCTGCAGACTCAAGGGTCATCTTATTTAACCCCCCCCCCCGGGCCAGTGCTCCTCTGAGTGTTGGTCCGAACTGGGCAGCCTGCGGGGCCACCTCGGGGAAACTTGAGGGTTGGTTTTACTCGTAGCTTGACCTATCTGAGTGTGCCCTGAGAAAGAGATATGTGCAGCTCCTATCGGGATTTGTCGGCACATTCGGGCGGTGTTGCTGGTTTAGTTTTACCCTGTCGAAATGTCTTGTTGTACCGGGATACCGAGTCTGATCGGAGTGTCCCGGGTGGAGGTCTATTCCTTCGTTGACCGTGAGAGCTTGTCATGGGCTAAGTTGGGACACCCCTGCAGGGATTTGAACTTTCGAAAGCCGTGCCCGCGGTTATGGGCAGATGGGAATTTGTTAACGTCCGGTTGTAGAAAACCCGAAGTTGACCTTAATTAAAATACATCAACCGTGTGTGTAACCGTGATGGTCTCTTTCCGGCGGAGTCCGGGAAGTGAACACGGTGTTGGAGTTATGCTTGACGTAGGTTGCTATAGGATCACTTCTGGATCATACTTTTATCGACCGTGCTTTGCCTTCTCTTCTCGCTCTCATTTGCGTATGTTAGCCACCATATATGCTAGTCGCTTGCTGCAGCTCCACCTCATTACTCCATCCTTCCTATAAGCTTAAATAGTCTTGATCTCGCGGGTGCGAGATTGCTGAGTCCCTGTGGCTCACAGATACTTCCAAAACCAGTTTGCAGGTGCCTATGTTACCGAGCAGGTGACGCAACCAAGCTCAAGGAGGAGCTCGATGAAGATCTTGCCCTTTGTGTTGTTTCGTTCTAGTTGATCAGTAGTGGAGCCCAGTTGGGGTCGATCGGGGACCTTTGTCGCATTTGAGGTTCTTCTTTTATTTTGGTTCCGTAGTCGGACCTTGATTGTATCTGGATGATGTAATGCTTTATTCATGTAATTGTGTGAAGTGGCGATTGTAAGCCAACTATGTATCTTTTTCCCTTATGTATTACATGGGTTGTGTGAAGATTACCTGACTTGCGACATTGCTTTCAATGCGGTTATGCCTCTAAGTCGTGCTTCGACACGTGGGAGATATAGCCGCATCGAGGGCGTTACACACAGTTCATACGGTGTCGTCCTAACGGATTTAGATGGTGCCCTATTTAACGTGAGTGCAACTATCTCTAATGCATAACCCCAAAATGATAGTGGTAAATTGGTAAGAGACATCATAGATCGCACCATATCTAATAAAGTACGGTTACGATATTCGAAGACACCATTATGTTGTGGTGTTCCAGGTGGCATGAGTTGTGAAACTATTCCACATTTTTAAATGAAGGCCAAACTCATAACTCAAATATTCGCCTCCATGATCAGATCATGGAAACTTTATTTTCTTGTTACGATGATTCTCCACTTCACTCTGAAATTCCTTGAGCTTTTCAAATGTTTCAGACTTGTGTTTCATCAAGTAGGTATACCCATATCTTCTCAAATCATCTGTGAAGGTCAAAAAATAACGATACCTGCAGCGTCCCTCAACACTCATCGGACTACATACATCGGTATGTATTATTTCCAATATGTCATTGGCTTGCTCCATTGTTTTGGAGAACGGACTTTCAATCATCTTGCCCATGAGGCATGGTTCGCAAGTATCAAATGATTCATAAACAAGTGATTCCAAAAATCCACCTGTATGGAGTTTCTTCATGTGCTTTACACCAATATGACCTAAACGGCAGTGCCACAAATATGTTGCACTATCATTATCAACTTCGCATATTTTGGCATCAATATTATGAATATGTGTATCACTACAATCGAGATTCGATAAACCATTTACATTGGATGTATGACCATAGAAGGTTTTATTCATGTAAACAGAACAACAGTTATTCTCTGACTTAAATGGATAACTGTATCGCAATAAACATGATCCAATCATATTCATGCTCAACGCAAACACCAAATAACATTTATTTAGGTCCAACAGTAATCCCGAAGGTAGAGGGAGTGTGCGATGGTCGCTTCCAACACACATCGTCACCTCACCCTTAACTAGTCTCTGTTAATTTTGCAACTCCTATTTCGAGTTACTAATCATAGCAACTGAACCGGTATCATATACCCCGGGGTTACTATAAACACTAGAAGGTTACACATCAATAACACGTATATCAAATATACTTTTGTTCACTTTTCCATCCTTCTTATCCGCCAATTATTTGGGGTAGTTCTGCATCTAGTGACCATTCCCTTTGTAGTAGAAACACTCAGTTTCAGGCTTAGGTCTAGCTTTGGGCTTCTTTACGGGAGTGGCAACTTCCTTGCCATTCTTCTTGAAGTTCCCTTTCCTTCCCTTTGCCCTTTTCTTTAAACTAGTGGTTTTGTTAACCATCAACACTTGATGCTCTTTCTTGATTTCTACCTTTGCTGATTTCAGCATCACGAAGAGCTCGGGAATCATTTTTGCCATCCCTTGCATATTATAGTTCATCACGAAGTTCTAGTAGCTTGGTGATAGTGACTAGAGAAATTTGTCAATCAATAGCTTATCTGGAAGATTAACTCCCACTTGATTTAAGTGATTGTAGTACCCCAGACATTCTGAGCACATGCTCACTGGCTGAGCTATTCTCCTCCATCTTGTAGGCAAAGTACTTGTCAGAGGTCTCATACCTCTCGACACGGGCATAAGTTTGAAATACCAATTTCAGCTCTTGTAACATCTCATATGCTCCATGGCATTCAAAACCTTTTTGAAGTCCTGGTTCTAAGTTGTAAAGCATGGTGCACTAAACTATTAAGTAGTCATCATACCGAGCTTTGTCAAACGTCCATAATGTCTGCATCTACTCCTGCAATAGGTCTATCACCTAGCGGTGCATCAAGGACATAATTCTTCTGTGTAGCAATGAGGATAATCCACAGATCACAGACCAAGTCTGCATCATTGCTACTATCACCTTTCAAGTTATTTTTCTCTAGGAACATATCAAAAATAAACGGGGATCTACATCGCGAGCTATTGATCAACAACACAATTTGCAAATACTATCAAGACTAAGTTCATGATAAATTTAAGTTCAATTAATCATATTACTTAAGAACTCCCACTTAGATAGACATCCCTCTAGTCATCTAAATGATCACGTGATCCATATCAACTAAACCATGTCCGATCATCACGTGAGATGGAGTAGCTCTCAATGGTGAACATCTCTATGTTGATCATATCTACTATATGATTCACGTTCGACCTTTCGGTCACAGTGTTCCAAGGCCATATCTGCATATGCTAGGCTCGTCAAGTTTAACCTGGGTATTCTGCACATGCAAAACTGTCTTGCACCCGTTGTATGTGAACCTAGAGCTTATCACACCCGATCATCATATGGTGTCTCAGCACGACGAACTGTAGCAATGGTGCCTACTCAGAGAGAACACTTATACCTTGAAATTTAGTGAGGGATCATCTTATAATGCTACCGCCGTACTAAGCAAAATAAGATGCATAAAATATAAACATCACATGCAATCAAAATATGTGACATGATATGGCCATTATCATGTTGTCCCTTTGATCTCCATCTCCAAAAGCATCGTCATGATCTCCATCGTCACCGGCTTGACACCTTGATCTCCATCGCAGCGTCGTTGTTGTCTCGCCAACTATTGCTTCTACAACTATCGCTACCACATAGTGATAAAGTAAATCAATTACATGGCGATTGCATTTCATACAATAAAGCGACAACCATAAGGCTCCTGCCAGTTGCGGATAACTTTTACAAAACATGATCATCTCATACAATAACTTATATCACATCATGTCTTGACCATATCACATCACAACATGCCCTGCAAAATCAAGTTAGACGTCCTCTACTTTATTGTTGCAAGTTTTTCGTGGCTGCTACGTGCTTCTAGCAAGAACTGTTCTTACCTACAGCCGTACTAAGAAAAATAAGATGCATAAAGATAAACCTCACATGCAACCAAAATATGTGACATGATATGGCCATCATCATCTTGTGCTTTTGATCTCCATCTCCAATGCATCATCATGATCTCCATTGTCACCGGTTCGACACCTTTATCTCCATCGTTGCGTTGTGGTCGTCTCGCAAACTATTTCTTCTAGAAATGTCGCTACCGCATAGTGATAAAGTAACGCAATTACATGGCATTTGCATTTCATACAATAAAGAGACTACCATAAGGCTCCTGCCTGTTACCGATAACTTCTACAAAACATGATCATCTCATACAACAACGTATATCACATCATGTCTTGACCATATCACATCACAACATGCCCTGCAAAAACAAGTTAGATGTCCTCTACTTTGTTGTTGCAAGTTTTACGTGGCTGCTACGGGCTTCTAGCAAGAACCATTCTTACCTATGCATCAAAACCACAACGATTTTTTGTCAAGTGTGCTATTTTAACCTTCAGCAAGGACCGGTCGTAGTCAAATTCGATTCAACTAAAGTTGGAGAAACAGACACTCGTCAGCCACCTGTGTGCAAAAGCACATCGGTAGAACCGGTCTCATGAACATGGACATGTAATGTTGGTCCGGGCCGCTTCATCCAACAGTGCCGCCTAATCAAAGTATGACATGCTGGTAAGCAGTATGACTATAATTGCCCACAACTATTTGTGTTCTACTCATGCATATCATCTACGCATAGACCTATCTCTGATACCACTGTTGGGGAACATAGCATCCAATTTCAAAAAAAAAATCCTACGATCATACAAGATCTATCTAGGAGATGCATAGCAACGAGAGGGGGAGAGTGTGTCCACGTACCCTCGTAGACCGAAAGCGGAAGCGTTAGGTTAACGTAGTTGATGTAGTCAAACGTCTTCACGATCCAACCGATCTAGTACCAAACGTACGGCACCTCCGAGTTCAGCACACGTTCAGCTTGATGGCGTCCCTCAAACTCTTGATCCAGTAGAGGGTCGAGGGAGAGTTTCGTCAGCACGACAGTGTGGCGACAGTGATGGTGATGTGATCTGCGCAGGGCTTCGCCTAAGCACTACGACGCTATGACCGGACGAGTAAATTGTGGAGGGGGGCACCACACACGGCTAAGAGAAATAACTGATGTGCTTTGGGGTGCCCCCTGCCCCCATATATAAAGGAGGGGAGGAGGAGGCCGGCCACCGAGGGGGCGCGCCAAGGGGGGGTGGAGTCCCACTAAGATTCTACTCCTTGTAGGATTCCCCCCCTCTTTTTCCTTTCTCATCGGAGGGAAAAGGGAAGGAGAGGGAGAGGAAAAGGGAAAGAGGAAAGGGGATCGCGCCCCCTCCCCTTGTCCCATTCGGACTCCCTTGGGGGGAGCCACCTTGTGGGCTCCCCTCTCTTTCTCCCCTATTGCCCATGAAGGCCCATTACTTCCCCGGGGGGTTTCGGTAACCCCTCGGTACTCCGGAAAAATACCCGAACCACTTGAAACCATTCCGATGTCCGAATATCATCTTCCAATATATCAATCTTTACCTCTCGACCATTTTGAGACTCCTCGTCATGTCTGTGATCTCATCCGGGACTCCAAACAATCTTCAGTCACCAAAACATATAACTCGTAATACAAATCGTCATCGAACGTCAAGCGTGTGGACCCTACGGGTTCAATAACTTTGTAGACATGACCGAGACACATCTCTGATCAATAACCAATAGAGGAACCTGGATGCTCAAATTGGTTCTTGCATATTCTACGAAGATCTTTATCGATCAAACCACAATGACAACATACGTTATTCCCTTTGTCATCGATATGTTATTTGCCCGAGATTCGATCGTCGATGTCCTCATACCTAGTTCAATCTAGTTACCGGCAAGTTTATTTACTCGTTCTGTAATGACATTGCTTGCAAGGCTTGTATGATGTGCATTACCGAGAGGGCCCAGAGATACCTCTCCCATACTCGGAGTGACAAATCCTAATCTTGATTTAGGCCAAGCCAACAAACAGCTTCGGAGACACATGTAGAGCATCTTTATAATCACCCAGTTACGTTGTGACGTTTGATAGCACACAAGGTGTTCTTCCGGTATTCGGGAGTTGCATAATCTCATAGTCAGAGGAATATGTATAAGTCATGAAGTAAGAAATAGCAATAAAACTTAATGATCATTATGCTAAGCTAACGGATGGGTCTTGTCCATCACATCATTCTCTAATGATGTGATGTCGTTCACCAAATGACAACACATGTCCATGGTCAGAAAACTTAACCATCTTTAATTAGCGAGCTAGTCAAGTAGATGCATACTAGGGACACTCTGTTTTGTCTATGTATTCACACATGTACTAAGTTTCTGGTTAATAGAATTCTAGCATGAATAATAAACATTTATCATGATATAAGGAAATATAAAATAACAACTTAATTATTGCCTCTAGGGCATATTTCCTTCATGTACATATTGGTTGATCGGTCTCTCTGCAACGATGAACCGTGGCCGAGCAAGTAGTGGCACATGTAGTAGTAGAGCCCCCGACGTAGCAGTTCAGGCAGTCCAATCAAAACTGTGTACACATACGTACAGCCAGATGCCAAAAAATACAGCCACATATGTACATATGGGCGGGGTCTCGAACGCCTACTCGCGCATATGTACGGCCAGGGCTCGTGTACATGGAGAGGAAATGGACGGTAGCAACGGCGTCCTGTTCATCGGCAACCAACTGGCTGGGTCAGAACGGAGAAAGAATGTCCTGTTCATTGGGAGGCAACAAACTGGGTCAAAATGCATTGTGTTCAATGGGAGCCAAATGGCTTAGATAGAACAGCCGGAACGGGGTCTAGCGTACCGCAAAACGGAGGAAAACGGCCTTCTGTTCGACCGCGTATGGCCAAAACAAGGTCTTGTTCATTGGGAAGGGTCTGGCATACCGCAGAACAGAGGAAATGGCCTTCTGTTCGACCGCGTACTGTCGATACAGGGTCCAGTTCATCAGGACGTGTCTGGCATACCGTAAAATGGAGGAAACAGACTTCTGTTCGAGTGCCTACGGTCGAAACGGGTTCCTGTTGATCGGGAGGGGTGTGGCGTACCGGAAAACAAAGGAAACAGACTTTTGTTGGAGCGCCTACGGTGAAATGGGGTCCTGTTCATCCATCATCTGCTGCCTCGCTCGAGCCTTGATACGTCTCCAACGTATCTACTTTTCCAAACACTTTTGCCCTTGTTTTGGACTCTAACTTGCATGATTTGACTGAAACTAACCCGGACTTACGCTGTTTTCAGCAGAACTGCCATGATGTTGTTTTATGTGTAGAAAATAAAAGTTCTCGGAATGTCCTGGAAATCCACGGAGGCACTTTTTGGAATTAATAAGAATTTTTGGCAAAAGAATTAATGCCAGGGGCCCATAGCCTGTCCACGAGACAGGGGGCGCCCCCCTAGGGCGCGGCCTCCTATCTCGTGGCCCCCCTGGACCTCCTCCGACCTCAACTCCAACTCCATATATTCTGTCTCGGGGAGAAAAAAAATAGGGAGAAAGTTTCATCGCGTTTTATGACACAGAGCCGCCGCCAAGCCCTAATCTCTCTCGGGAGGGCTGATCTGGAGTCCGTTCGGGGCTCCGGAGAGGGGGATTCATCGCCGTCGTCATCATCAACCATCCTCCATGACCAATTTCATGATGCTCACTACCGTGCGTGAGTAATTCCATCGTAGGCTTGCTGGACGGTGATGGGTTGGATGAGATTTACCATGTAATCAAGTTAGTTTTATTAGGTTTTGATCCCTAGTATCCACTATGTTCTGAGATTGATGTTGCTATGACTTTGCATGCTTCCAGTGAACCTACTGTAGACACACATGAGAATCCCCATGATATTTCTATCCCTGATGCTGAAACTCAATCAGGTGATGAACATGAACCTAGTGATAATGTTAATGATAATGTTCATGTTGATGCTCAACCTAGCAAAGACAATGATGTAGAGATTGAACCTGCTCACTAGTAGAAAACGGAGCTTTAGCGCCGGTTTGTAAGGGCCTTTAGTGCCGGTTCCATAACTGGCACTAAAGTGTGGTCACTAAAGGCCGCCCCCCCCCCTTTAGTACCAGTTCGGCACGAACCGGCGCTAAAGTGCCACCACGTGGCGTGAGCTCGCGCCCTGGTATGGGGGACCTTTAGTACCGGTTGGTGTTACCAACCGGTACTAAAGGTTTTTTTCTTTGAAAATTTTGAATTTTTTTATTTTTAATTTTTCTGAATTATTTGATGATTTATTCTCTAATCACCTCTCTTAACTGCTCAAGTGTGGATCACTCATTCCAAATCATCTAACTTCTCGACCGGTCACCCATCCCTCTCACTACTCTAGCCCGAGCACGCTTAACTTTCGGGTTCTATTCTCCTTCGTTTCCGAGTCTGCACTTGTTGTTTTCCTGACAATAGTAGGATGTCAATCCTATTAACCCTCAGGAGTTTAGCTTGAGCATGAAGTCACACATTTCACCGTTTGAGTTTGAAACTATTATTCTAAAAAACAGTAATTATTTAGTAACGCTAATATTTCTTGAATAAGTTTGACCATAGTTTGACCACAGTTTGACCATAGTTTGACCAGATTTGACAAAAATTCAAAAAATTGAAATAATTATTTAGTAACACTAATATTCTTGAATAATTATGTAGTAACATTAATACTTCTTGAATAAGTAGTTTGACCAGATTTAACCAAATTTTTTAAAAAAAACTGAAATTTGACCATATCTTTTTTTCCTTTTGGAATTTGAGGATTCTAAAAAATTCCAAACAGGCCGTAGGCGGTCTCCATCGAATGCGGATTTTCGTGCTGAATTTTTTGATATCTTATACATTTTTTTCCGACATCGTATGCAAAAGTTATAGCCGCTTTACACTTTCCCTACACTTTTTGCAAAACATGTCCAAATTGTAGTTTTCAAATTTTCCTAACTAGTAGATGTAGTAATATAACTACCTCTCGAAGGATTTTATTTTTTGATGTTTTTATCATTTTCTTTTGATTTTTTCAGAACTGAAATGGTGACACACCGGGGGGGGGGTAGAGTTTGCAAATTGCCCTATAGTGCCGGTTTGTGACACAAACCGGCACTATAGGTCAGACCCCTTTAGTACCGATTCATGGCACGAACCGGTACTAAAGGTTAGACCTTTAGTACCAGTTCGTGCCACGAACCGGTACTAAAGGTGATCGTGGGGCCCCGGCCTGACGCCAGCCTGCCACCACCCCTTTAGTACCGGTTCGTGCCACGAACCGGTACTAAAGGTTCAACACGAACCGGCATTAATGCAAATCCGTTCGAACCGGCACTAATGGTACCATTAGTACCGGGCAAAATCAAACTGGCACTAATGTGCTTCACGTTTGACCCTTTTTCTACTAGTGGCTATTGATCTTGATAACCCACAATCAAAGAATCAACGTTATGATAAGAGAGATTTTGTTGCTAGGAAGCACGGTAAAGAAAGAGAACCATGGGTTCAGAAACCCATGCCCTTTCCTCCTAAACCATCCAAGTCTAAGGATGATGAGGATTTTGAGCGCTTTGCTGAAATGATTAGACCTATTTTCTTACATATGCGCTTAACTGATATGCTTAAAGTAAATCCTTATGCTAAGTATACGAAGGATATCATCACAAATAAAAGAAAGATACCGGAACATGAAATTTCCACCATGCTTGCTAATTGCACTTTTAAAGGTGGAATACCAAAGAAACTTGGAGATCCGGGTGTACCAACTATACCATGCTCTATTAAAAGAAATTATGTTAGAACTGCTTTATGTGATCTTGGAGCTGGTGTTAGTGTTATGCCTCTCTCTTTATATCGTAGACTTGAATTGAATACGTTGACACCTACTGAAATATCTTTGCAAATGGCTGATAAATCAACTGCTATACCTGTCGGTATTTGTGAGGATGTGCCTGTTGTGGTTGCAAATGTCACTATCTTAACAGACTTTGTTATTCTTGATATTCCCGAGGACGCTAGTATGTCTATTATCCTTGGTAGACCTTTTCTTAATACTGCAGGTGCTGTTATTGATTGCAACAAAGGCAATGTCACTTTTCATGTTAATGGTAATGAGCATACGGTACACTTTCCGAGGAAACAATCTCAAGTTCATAGCATCAATTCTATTGAAAAAGTTCCAACTATCATTTTTGGAGGTTTTGAATTTCCTCTCCCTACTGTCAAGAAAAAGTATGATATTCTTATTGTTGGGGATTTTCATATCCCCGTTGAGGTAACTTAGTGTTATTCGAAATTTCTCCGGTTCCGTGTTATTCGGAATGAGTTTGTTAACAAGACTTGATCAACCTTGTTAGTGGATTCATTTTGATGATCACGAGATGGATGAAACTAGAAGGCACAACCTTACCCTCTTTTTACTTTCTGTTATTTGGAATAAATAAAGCAAAAATAGTATTATCCGTCTATTTTCCGAATTATCTGTGCATTAAAAAATAGTCCGAAAATAGAAGTGCTCCAACTGCCCTGCAAATTTAGTTTGATTTTTTCTGGAATATTTGAGGATTTTAGGCACTGAAAACACTGCACGAGGGGAAAGCACCAGGCCACGAGAGAGGAGGGCCCCCCATGTAGGGCGCGCCCCCCTGTCTCGTGGGCCCCTGGTGGCTCCCCTCCACTTATGCCAGCACCCACACACTTCATCTTCTATCCCAAAAAATCCCCATCCAGCTCAAGCACGAGTTCTAGCTCGTTTTGCTGCAATTTTCGATCTCTTAGCTCAAAGCTCCATTCGCAAAACTGCTTTGGGAGATTGTTGCTTGGTATGTGACTCCTCCATTGGTCCAATTAGTCTTTGTTCTAGTGCTTTATTCATTGCAAATTTTTGCTGCATACGTGACCATGTTCTTGAGCTTGCATGTTAAAATTTTGAGGTCCCAAGCAATTCCAATGCATGATATAGGCTCTAGGCACTTGTAGGAGTAGTTGCTATCAATCTTGTTTAGTTTTATCCACTTTTATTTTGAAGTTATTAAAATTTCAGAAATTTTCAGAAAAAGAAATATGCTTAGAAGAATGTACCAAGGAGGTTCCTCGGTAAAGAAAGGGCCAAGGATTGCTATACGTGAACAAGATGTTAATTTGCCAAGGGAAGCAAATGTATGGGCTTGTGAGTGGCCATCCGATGATTTCATGGTCGAAGCAGGCTTCAAGGAGGAATTTGACGCATATGTGCGTAATGCCGAGCTGGAGGACTTCTTACAAGATAAGTGTCCTCAATATTATTAATTGACCGATTCCTTTGTGCGGAGGTTTGAATATATTTCTGCGCGTAATTCTCCTAGTGTCATGTTTGATATTTATGATACATCTTATACCATGGATTTAGAGGATTTCACAACTGCTTGCAAACTCCCGCAGTGGGGTAATATTAATGATCCTCCCAAATCTAAATTTAGAGATTTTCTTGCTAGTATTACTGTGGGAGAATCTAGGGACGTAGCACAAGCTACCATAGGGAGCATTCATTTTCCTGCTATACATTACTTTGCTCTCTTTATTGGTAGATGCATTAATGGTAAGGATGAGGTATGTTACATGTGTGCCCCTGATCTTTGTGTCCTCAAGAGTGCTGTGTCAGGTTATAAAGGTTATAACTTGGGGGTAATAGTTGCATGTAGGTTGCAAAATAATAGTAGAAGGGGTGATTTCTTTGGAGGAATTTATGCAACCCGTGTGGCTAATTTTCTTAATATAGCTCCACGAGAGGGGGATATGATTGTACCTCCTGTTTATTTGGATAAAGAAGCTATGTTTGATCATCATTTTCTTGAGAGGAATGAAGAATTCCTCCATTGTCGACTAATCTATGACAGACACAACGTCGTCCCTGTTACTCTTCCTGCTCCCTACCTTTTTGATTATCAGGCAAAAGGAAGATATGTTGTAACCAGGGAAGAAGCAACTGAATATGACAGGGGAATGGAGGCAGCTCGCCAACACGCTGCTGCTCAGGAGGCGGTCACCTCTGCATCTCAGTACTACCCCAGTTTCACTTATGGATATCAGCCAGGCGGTCATTGGTATTAGACCAACTTAGGCCAAAAGCCTAAGCTTGGGGGAGTATGTATTTCTCACCGACTTTACATTCATGTTCACACACTAGTCGTCGGTGCTCATACTCTTTCATTTTATTATCCATGCTAGTTTAAATTTCTTTTTCGAGTTTTCTTCTTGTGTGTTTGATAAACCTTAAGAAAAACAAAAAAAATAGTTAGTTTAAATTCCATGTTCGTAGTATAAATTAAAATGAAAACCCAAAAAGATTTCTCGTTCTTCTTTTACTTGTTGGGAGCTTTCCCGTGTAAATAGTTTTATTTTCTTTTCTTTCTTTTGGGGGTCGAGAAGACTATATTGAAAATGCTTAGTGGCTCTTATATGCATGATTGTTTATTTAATTTAGAGCCCATATTACTTGTCTTCTCTCTTGAGTTGAATTCTTGCATATCCCAGCTTAGTCCAATGCACGTACACTCTTATTATTATACACATCGTTCGGGGTTAGCCGGAAAGATGTGTTCAATAGTAAACTTGTTCCTAGTAGTCCACAGCGACCAACAGATCACTCCCCAGCCAACCCAGAACACCCTCTTAGACCGACCAGATAAGGAATTAAGACAACACCGCAGGTCCTCGAAGGAAGATGGGTTCCAATTAACATGAAGCCAATGTCTAATACAACTCCAAAGAAATTTGGCCAGTGAGCAATGAAAAAAAATGTGCTCGGTGTTTTCAACTGCCCCACATAAAGCGCATCTATCAGAGCCCGGACCGTTCCTCTTCCTAATTTGATCTTAATTCAATTGAAAGGGATTACTTGCTTGCCGCTGGAGATGCAGCTAGTTCTCCTCCACTCCCTACGTTGCATAATAACCTTGTCATGACCGACTCATGAACAGTCTCCTCCACTCCCTACGTTGCATAATAATCCCCACAAAAAAGATGATCTTAATTCAATTGAAAGGGATTACCTGCTTTCCACTGGAGATGCAGCTAGTTCTCCTCCACTCCCTACGTTGCATAATAATCTTATCATGACCGACTCATGAACAATCTCCTCCACTCCCTATGTTGCATAATAATCTTGTCATGGTCGACTCATGAATAGTCCTGCTAGCTGCCGGTAGATGTCTACAATTGCAAGTTTTCTTTGTCAGTTGTTACAGCTATATCAATATCTTCAGGGTCCTATGATGAATTGAAATTGAACTGCCTGTAGATTAAAGGAGGGGGATTAGCAATAATGTATTATAACTCTGAACCATAATATAAAATGTTTTTGCAAGCTATGTTAGCTTGCAAAAACATCTTATATTATGAGAAGGAGGGAGTACTTCCCAACATTATGAGGATATGAGCGAATCACTGCACTATCAGCCTGGAGTAGTTCCTCTATTCTCCTATCAGCCTAGAGTAGTTTCTCTAATCTGCAGCCTCACCACAATTAATGATGGCTGCATGACTAATTCAAATGTCACTAATCGATGCACCAGCTGCATAGATTGCAGCAAGGTTGAAGAGAAGTGGATTGGTGAGAGGCTAGTTTTACTGGTTCTCAAGTACGATGGCAACCACCCAATCAAATTGAAACTGGTATCAATACACCTCCCACTATATGTTGCATGCCTGAATCAACCTTTGTAGGATGGGTTCATCTACTCGACTGCAATTGCAGTGTGGAAGAACATGGAAAACGCTTGACTGGATCATACCTTTCTTTAGATGGAAGATAAATCTGAGGACGGTATTGAGAGAAGATGCATCCAAATGCAATAGGGTTCCTGGTTGTCCCACAACAAAGAAAAAGGATACTACAGCAAGAACATATCAGCAGCTTATGGGAGTCCGTATCCTTGCAGTTATTGCTGATACCTTTCATCCAGCCGCAACTTTCTCGCCGACCAAGAGTGGCAAGGCGATCATGGTTATCCTTTCGTCCCTCATCATCTCTACCTGGTGAGTATTGATTGACACATAATCAGCACCGGCCGGCCGGCCTGCCACGATGTGAGAAATGATTCCTGGCGCCGGCCATGATGTGAGAGACGATTCCTGGTGAGGGATGCAGAGGAGGATGTGGAGACATGGATGCCAGAAGGGGAGGAAGAGCGCATATGTGGCGTATCTGCCATCGGCTTCAGCCGGAGGACCAACGACCAGGAACTTACTCAGCATGGCATCCACAAACCTCTTCACAACGGCAGTAGCAGCATCCTGGGAGTCGGGGTCCACCGGAGTAAGGAAGGAGGAGAGGTCGAAGGTGGCGTCCTGGAGGTAAAGATGGCTGAAGACGCACGTTAGAGCCGAGGAAGAAAGTGAGCGCGCCTCGCTCTCCACCAAGGAGCCAAACCCGTCGACAGCATCTTAAAGCACCGCCACGACTTCAGGAAGCAGAGCAGCAGGGCTCTCCCTCGGGGTCGTAACCACTGCCTTCTTCAAGGGATCATCTCCAAAGAGTGCCTTCTGGGCCTTGTGGAAACGTGCCTCGAGGGAGGTAAGAGTGCTGCGCTCCATGGCGGCCACCTTCTTGGCCTTGGCAAGGGCCGCTTGGTCTGCCTCTGCCTCCTCCTTAAGCTTCGTCAGGCGGTCGCGCTCTCCAGCCTGCTCTAAGGCCGTCTTCTTCACCTCGGTGTCTCAGTTGGCGACGGCAGCTTCCTGTGCCTTCAGCTTCTCCTCACGCTCCTAGAGCTGGCTAGCCTAGGTGGCCTGCCAATCCCGAAGAGCTTGCAGTTCGGCCTCCACCACACGGCACCGGTCCTCAGCTTTTGCGGCCTCCATCCATGCCAGGTCGCGCTTGGTGGCGGTCACCCTGAGCACTTTCTGTGCCTCCTCCATGGAGCCCTAGGCCGTGCGAACAGATGCGTCAGCCTTGAGCCAGCCAGAGATCAATCCTAGGCGTCCCTGCGCTGAACGATGATCCGAGTCCTGAAGTTCACCCTGGAGGAGGTCCAGCGCCACCCTTGCCTCTTTGAGGGTCCCGGAGGTAGTAGGGGCGCCATGACTTGTCCACGCGCTTGGCAAGGAAGGGGACGCCCTCGGCGCCAAAGCAGAAGAAACCTCAGCCTCAGGAAGGACTGGGGGCTCCGGAGGCTGGTCGACCTCGGCAGCCGTGGCAAGGCGGGGCATCGGAGGGGTCAGGCCTGCCGAAGGCACTGGCACCTCCTGAGGTTGGGCACCCACGTCCTTGGGAAATGGCGTCATCACTGGGGCTATGGGGGCAGCAGCGCTCTCCTTCACCAGGGTCGCGGCAGCCACTTCATCACCCGCGGCCGCGGCAACCTCCATGCCGTCCTTCTGCTTCTTCGATGGCTGCTGCCTAACGACAGGCGAACACGCTAAGTATCGCTTCAAGAACCAACAAGCAAGGTTAAAGGAAAGACTTACTGGACGGCGAAGGCATAACTCATCTTCATGCTCAACAGCGGGCACAGAGGCGGAGCAGCTGGTGCCGAGCTCTTGGGCAGCGGGCACAGAAGGGACCAACATGATAAGGATCTTCTTCATGGCCACCCGCTTGGGCTGCTTCGAAGAAGATACCCCATATCTCGTAGTGACCCCAGAAGGGCACGACACCTCCACCACGGGGGGTTCGTCATCATCATCATCATCATCATCATCATCGGGGAAGTTGCGAAGGAGCTCCCTCAGCTGCGGGGCGGAGGATTCCTCCACCATCTCGTCCGCGGTGGCCTCGGAGGAACCATCAACGGAAGACAGGTGCACCAAAGCAGTAGGTGGCGGGGGATGCCCCGGCCGCACAAGCCCAAATTCGTCGAAGACAGGCATAGTCGCGACAACCTCCTCGTCGTTATCCTTGCAATACAGCGGAAGCCAATCTTCTGGAGGATCGCTCGGGTGCTTCCCTGTCAAGTAGAGCAACACCTTGCTCAACTCCTCCTCGAGGAGGGCATCTTGGCACAGGCGGATCTTGTCGTCATCACCACCAAGCTTTGATAGGGGGCGGGAGTGGTCTTGGAGCGGTGCGATGTGCTGCCTCGGGAACTCCTTAATGACCATGGCCCCCATCAGCTTCTCGCTCTTCAGCTCCTTCTCCATCCTCTTCACCAATGGCGTCAGGGAAGGGTCGGTGATCTTCTCAGAACGCCACCACTTCTTGGAGACGGGGAATGCGGTCGGCAGCTCCAGCGAGTTCTGGGAGCACTTGGCATCCATCAGAACCCACCTCTTCACAGCATCCTCCACCTTCTTCTTGGCGCGGGAGATAGCGTTACCACCCCGCGCCGCAACGAAGCCGATGCACCCAACCGGATTGTCACCAGTCACGCGAAGGAAGAAGAAATGGCGGAGTAGGGCAATGGAGGGCATCACCCCCATGAACGCCTCGCAATAAAAGGCGAAAATGGACATGAGAAGGATGGAGTTGGCATGGATGCGGGACGCGTGAAGGCCATAGTGATGAAGAACGGCGAAGAAGAAGCGGGAGAACGGGGCACCAGCCCCGAGTAGACGATGTGCATGAAGAAGGGGAAGAAGGTGCTATTCGCGGGCTTCGGTGCAGCGGTCGCGACCCGGAGCGTAGTCTCCTTCCACTCGTTGTCGTCGCTCGCCGTCAGGAGGAGCGCGGTCTAGAGCTTCTCTCCAGCCATGCAGGGCGCCAACAGCCCCAGCTCATACCAGGCGGGGCTGGCAGCTGGGGCAGGAGCCGCGGTCTTCTCGGCGGCCATAGAGCAAAATATTTGGGGGGAATCGGCAGATCTGGGGAGTTCTTCTGCTACAGGGAGAAAGGGATCTGGAGCAAGACGAAGAAGGGACAATGAAAGCCTGGTGGCAGGTGGCACCCCTTTTGTCAGGCGAAAGCAATTGCCGAGGCGACATGGGGAAGCGGAGTCGCCCACGTCCCATCAATCGCCATGCGTCATCAAGGCCGCAGGCGGTTGGGGCCCGCGGTGCTCCGCACTTACCCTTTGGCTTCGCCTGGAAGCCAAGTCCGAGCGCGCCTTGGGCCCGGGGGCTACTGTCGGCGTCCTGGAATCGGGGGTATCCAGCCCTGCCTTCCTGTGGCCCACCACGTGGCTCCATCGACGGCCTGGTATGGCCCGACATCAACACCAACACCACAAGACCCTCGCAAGGGGCCAAGCCTTGCGAGGCAGGCGATGCCAAGACCCCCAAAGGAATCGGCCTCCTCAGGATGGCTCCTGAGGGGCGGAGAGTTCTATGCAGGTTGCCTCACGAGGCTCAGCTGACGTGAGCCATGACGACCAAGGCAAGGCGGGTGCCAGGCAGGCGCCAGGCGGGCGCAGAACGCAGGTTTCCTCTTCGGTGCAAAGGAAGCAGGGCGCAGACGCGGAGTGATACGTCTCCAACGTATCTATAATTTTTTATTGTTCCATGCTATTATATTACCCCTTTTGGATGTTTATGGGCTTTATTTTACACATTTATATCATTTTTCGGACTAACCTACTAACCGGAGGCCCATCCCATATTGCTGTTTTTTTGCCTATTTCAGTATTTTGAAGAAAAGGAATATCAAATAGAGTCCAAACGGAATGAAACCCGTAGGACCTTGAAGTATGTCTAGAGGGGGGGTGATTAGACTACTTGACCAATAAAAACTTACCCTTTTCCCAAATTTAGAGTTTGGCAGGTTTTAACTACTTTAGGACAAGTCAAGCAATCATCACACAATTCAAGCAAGCATGCAAAGAGTATATAGACAGCGGAAATTAAAGCATGCAACTTGCAAGAAAGTAAAGGGAAGGGTTTGGAGGATTCAAACGCAATTGGAGACACGGATGTTTTTGGCGTGATTCTGATAGGTGGTGCTATCGTACATCCATGTTGATGGAGACTTCAACCCACGAAAGGTAACGGCTGCGCGAGTCCACGGAGGGCTCCACCCAAGAAGGGTCCACGAAGAAGCAACCTTGTCTATCCCAGCATGGCCGTTGCCCACGAAGGACTTGCCTCACTAGTGGTAGATCTTCACGAAGTAGGCGATCTCCTTGCCCTTACAAACTCCTTGGTTCAACTCCACAATCTTGTCGGAGGTTCCCAAGTGACACCTAGCCAATCTAGGAGACACCACTCTCCAAGAAGTAACAAATGGTTCGTTGATGATGAACTCCTTGCTCTTGTGCTTCAAATGATAGTCTCCCTAACACTCAACTCTCTCTCAATGGGTTTGGATCTGGTGGAAAGAAGATTTGAGTGGAAAGCAACTTGGGGAAGGCTAGAGATCAAGATTCATATGGTAGGAATGGAATATCTTGGTCTCAACACATGAGTAGGTGGTTCTCTCTTAGAAATGGTAAGTTGGAAGTGTAGGTTCGTTCTGATGGCTCTCTCCACGAATGAAGAGGAGGTGGAGGGGTATATATAGCCTCCACACAAAATCTAACCGTTACACACAATTTACCAAACTCGGTGGGATCGAATTGTTAAACTCGGTCGGACCGATTTAGTAAACCTAGTGACCGTTAGTGATTTTCGGTGGGACCGACATGCATCTCGGTGAGACCGACTTAGTTAGGGTTAGGGCATAACGTAATCTCGGTAAGACCGATTACACAAACTCGGTGAGACCGATTTGGTAATAAGCTTTCCAGAGAGTTGGTCAGGTAAACTCGGTGGGACCGATTTGCTCTTTTCGGTGAGATCGAAATGTTACAAAAAGGAAACATAGAGTTTACATTGCAATCTCGATGGGACCGATCGCTCACTTCGGTTAGACCGAAACGTTACGAAGGGAAACAGAGAGATTGCAACCCCATCTCGGTGAGACCGAGATCCCTATCGGTAATACTGATTTGCTTAGGGTTTGTGGCAGTGGCTATGACTTTTGGAATTGGTGGCGCCGGATAGGAAGTTTCGGTGTGACCGATTTTTGCTTTGGGTTTAGGTCATTTGTGGATGTGGGAAAGTAGTTGAGGGTTTTGGAGCATATCACTAAGCACATTGAAGCAAGAGGCTCATTAAGCAACGCCTCATCCCTCCTTGATAGTATTGGCTTTTCCTATAGACTTAATGTGATCTTGGATCACTAAAATGTAAAATGAAGAGTCTTGAGCTTTTGAGCTTGAGCCAATCCTTTGTCCTTAGTATTTTCAGGGATCCACTTCCATCATCCATGCCATGCCATTCATTGAGCTTTCCTGAAATAATAGTCTTGGAATAGCATTAGCTCAATGAGCTATATGTTGTTGTTAATTACCAAAACCACCTAGGGATAGTTGCAGTTTCAATCTCCCCCTTTTTGGTAATTGATGACAACATATAGATCAAAGCTTCGACAAATGATAATTAGATTGAATAACATCGTCGCTTTGAGAAGTATGTGATAAGCAAGAGCTCCCCCTAAATTTGTGCATAGTTTAAGATTTGCTTTGGACTGCAAATGCACAATGAATTAGGCTCATGGGTTACTCTTCCATGTCACATACATCTTGGTGGAGCGCTCAAAATAATAAACAATGGATAGATGCACTCATCACCAAGCATAGTGAGTGATCACATAAGATAGATAGGATAATATCAAGCATGCATAAGTGTAGCTTATGATCAAACACATGATCATCAATGTCTCACAGGCATAGTATCTCAACCAAAAGCAAACAAAGTTTTGAAAAACCACCAAATAAAGCAAGAGAGAATAAAAGCAACACTCTCTCTCGAAGCCTATGATCTATACATTTTTCTCCCCCTTTGGCAACAAGTTACCAAAAAGTTCATAGAAAATGCATAATGCTAGATCGTCTCTCAGACTTGATCTTCTGGTGGTGGTGTAGAGATGGCTCCTTGGACGAAGGCTTCAGTTGAAGTATAGGGTGCTGGAGGAGTTGGTGCTAGAGCTGGTTGGACTGGAACTGTTGGGGCAGTAGCTGGTTCTGAGGTTGTAGCTCTAGTGTCTATCACTGGCACTGCAACTGACCTCTGGGCTCTGGGCACTCTGGCAAACACATTGGTGGTTGTCTTGCCCTTCCTCTCCTGCATGTCATCCTGCAGCTGCTCTACAACTGACTGAATCTCAGTTACCTTGACATCTAGATCATAGAACTTTTGTTCCATGATTCTCTCCAGGCTCTCCTGGTTTTGAGTTAGGGTGGCCAACCCCTTCTCAATCCTCAGAGTTGATGCTATGAAGTAACCAAGCTGCTCTTGTTTGGTCTTCAAGAAATACTCAGATGCCTCCTCTTGAGTTGGCATCTTGGCAGCCTTCTCCTTCTTTGCCTTCTCCTTCTTCTCCTGAGCTTGGACAGATTGTGGATCATCTTCATTCATGACAACCTCATTGTCCTCAAAGTCTGGATAAATTGGCAAATGTTCCTTATCCAACTGGTATTTCCCTATGCCCATCTTGGAATTGATCAATTCTTGAATTTGAGGTGCATATCCACAGCTCCTCTTCTGATCTGCTGCAGTCCTCTTGATTGTCTCAATGATCAGGCTCATGACTTTGAATTTCTGGGGCACATCAAACACATGCAGCATGTTGATGGCATGTCCTCCGATCATATTATGGTCACCTGACTTGGGCAACAAAGTATGCCTCGGAATCCAATTGATGGTTGCCAATCCTGACAGCAGAAAGTGGACTGATCCAAACTTGTGAGTCTCTACAGCCTTGTCAGGAATCTCCTTGTACACGTGAGCCATTGAATTGTGACCCAACTTCTTCTTAGCATATATGTCCAAGTCATGTTCTTCTTCCTTGGGGGCATTGATCAAACTTGCCCATTCTTCAACAGTGGATTGGTACCTAGTACCCTTAGACATCCACACAATTCTGCCATCTGGATAAAAGTGTGCTGTGGAGTAGAACTGCATGATAAGCTCATCATTCCAGTTGGTAAACTTCTATCCAACAAAATCTGCTACTCCACAAGCAATAAAGCTCTCCTCCACTCCAGGGTAGTGCTGCTCATTCTCCCTGATGAATTTGCAGTCAACCCACCTCATATCATAGACAATGGGCTTCTTGTCCAACAGAATGGTCTCATAAAAGTCCTGCTGTTCCTTTGTGTGGAACCTGTAGTCAATAGCAGTTCTTCTTCTTGAAGCATATGGGTCTTCCATCCTCCACAGCCTCAGCCCTGAATCCTTCCTTATTCTCATGTCCTCAGCCACATGATGGGCATCATTGTGGTCTGGTATCTTGGGCTTGAGCTTTCTGAGGACTTGTCCTTCTTCATCTTCATCTTCTGCAACATTTGGCACTGGGGCCTTGTTCTTTTCAGCAGCTGGAATACTCCTAGTATTCCTCTTTGGAGCTTGCTTGGCCTTGGAGGCAGCTTTGGGTGCATCTTTGGGCTTGGATGTTGCAGCCCCTGCCCTGATTGCATCTCCCATAAGCTTAGCTGCCTTGGGAGCTGGTGCAGCATGCTCTTCCTCTTCATCAGAATCCCTTCTCATTGAGGGCTTTCCAAGGACCTTGGCAGTTGTGGTTCTAGCTCTCTTCTTTTTCTTGTCCTGATCACCATCATCCTCTGATTCAATTGTGAACTTCATGGTTGCACCAGTGGGGACTTTCTGAGGTTTTGATGGTGCCTCTTTCCTTGCAGGTGCCACTTTGGGTTGAGTCTGAGCTGGCACTAGAGTGGACTTCCTGGCCTTTGGCATTGGAGTTCTCTTGGCAGGAACTTTCTTCTGCAGACCTGGCTTTGTGCTTTGTGCAGAGCCATACTCTTTCTTGAGCACCACCTTTTTGGAAGTGGCCTCATCCTCCTCAACTTTGTAATCCTCATCTTCTGAGTCTGAGGTTCTCTTCTTCCTTTGCCTAGTTGCAGCCTTAGGCAAATTGCTAGGAGTGCTTCTGCTCCCATCATCTGAAGTTGAGGGACTAGTGCCCTCACTCAAGTCCATGTGCTCTTCAGACCTGTTCTGGCTGTTACTCTGATCAGACATACTGCAAAAGCTGACTGCTGACCCTGTGAAGAGTTATAGATGAGATAGAATAGATGAGCATCACAAAATGCAGAGATTTTTGCAAAAGAATGATCCAAAAGTTCAGTTTTAGTTTTCCACAGAAAGCATTTAGGATCAACCGATTTTCAACTTCGGTGATACCGAAGCAGTTTTGGAACCTAAACTGATGATCTCGGTTGGACCGAGTCTCAGTTTGGTGGCACCGAGACTGCTAGGGTTTCACAGAATCTTCAAATCGGTCGCACCTATTAGTAATTCTCGGTCAGACTGAGAGTCACTAGTGCAATGGCATATGCCAAATTGGTGAGACCGAGTTTTTCAACTTGGTGGGTCCGAGATGGTTTCGGCGGAAACCTAACCCTAAAAATTTGAATCACATCTAATCTACGGACTATTTTGGTTGGATAGAAGAATCTCAATTGTGGCAAGAATCAATATGAAAACAATGTGCCAGGAATCAGACCTGGATAGCACAAAGATAAAGTCCATACCCTAACTTGGCGGTGGAATTGCTACGGCGGCAACGGCGGGGACGATTTCCGTTGACGGCGACGAAGACCAGCGACAGGAGGCTGCTGGCAGCGAGGAGACGATCCGGAGACCACGATGGCAGAGCAAGCTATTGCGCGGGCGAAGGGTTTCGGAGAAATTTCCAAACTTTTGCCCGTGGCTATATATAGCCCGACCCTGTCGGTGTGACCGAGTGGAACAACTCGGTGGCACCGAGATGCATAACTGTGTTCAATTATAGCAAATCGGTGAGACCGAAAAGTTCAAATCGGTTGCATCGAGATTGAAAACTCAGATCAACTTGGTGATCTCGGTAGGACCAAAATGGAAGAATCGGTCAGACTGAGAAGCACAAAGAGGTTTTGGAAGTTTAAGTCTACGACGAATCGGGGACTCCGAGTGCTCCTCACATAGAGTGGTTCGAATCTGACTTGATCAAATTTTGTGATGTAGCATGAATAGAGTTTGAGATGAGAATAGCATAGATAGCTAAAGAAGGTTCTTAGGCATTCTTGACCATCCACTTGGCACAAAGAAAATAATCCAAACAATCAAAACAACAAGTGGATGTCCTTGAATGAGTAAAATATGCACCAACATGCTCACACAATGAGATAGCAAATGAAATATGTGGCAAAGCATGCACAACCAATTCTAGCATCTATCAAGCAATTTGGCGATGACTAGGTCATCTATATATGAGTATATTGACTTAGGAGTCAAATGAGAACATTTGATCATAGGTCATACTCATCGTTTAAGCTCAAGTGGGGTTACCACTTTTACATAATGCATTAATGTGTTCACACCATTAGAGTTGCTTTGACTCAATTCTTAGAGTTAAGCTCCCCCTAGATGTGAGATCCCACCTTAGAATGATGAACTAACCTTGGGTTTTTTCGATGATGACTTCATGTAGGTGTTGAAGATGTAGATGCTCAATGTTGATGTAGATCATTTGGAGCAATCCATTGGAGTGAGTTGCACTTTCAACTTACCTACATGGGTTAGTCCCACAAGGAACAAACAGGAATATCCATAGACATAGAGTGATGCACACACAAGATGATGTCCATGAAATCATTAGGTTACCTTGTCCCTTGTCTTACCAACATGCGGGTTTGTGACTCCTTGAACTAGTGCAAGATGTGGAAGTTGAGTGCACTTGTTCTTGCCAAAATGATATGAGTGAAGAATGTTGGCGGAGTCACCCTCAAGAACTCTCTAGTTCTTCTTCTTCGGGATCCACATCATCTTGATGGGAATCCTTGGAGTTGTAGTTGTACTTGATGAAGTAGAACTTGACGTAGTCTTGGGGACCCATCTGAACGAGGCTTTAGGTGCTTCTTCAAATGCATCAATCTCTTCTTGAAGCTTGCCCTTGCCTTTGTTCTTGTGGTCTTGTGGTGGAAGATCATCTTGAGCTTGTGTTCCCTTGAAGGAAGTAGGATCATACTTCTCTTGTTGAGGAACAAACTTCGTCTTGGGGTATTGATCTTCTTCCCACTCAACTCCATTGGCATTGAACTTTTGTTCAAAACCAACACCTTGATTCTTCCGGTGCCTTCCTTGCTTGCGTACAATTTCCTCGAATTGCTTACTCCCGGCAAGGCTCTTGTAAACACCTTTCTCTATAATCCCCTTCAATAAGCTATTTTCTTGCTCAAGTGTAACTTGGCTAAGAGAATCATTAGTGGAATTAAGAGAACTACTAGAAGCAACAATATTGGATTTAACATTATTATTGTTACTACTAGAGGAAGTATCTTTCTTGTACTTGTTACTAGACTTGACTTGAGGCATGTAAGTAGATAAGAGTAAACGCTTGGCAATGTAAGAAGAACTTTTCTTGTGAAGATCATCATTGATTGCTTTTAAGAACTCATGCTCTTGCTCAAGATTGAGCTTTTCAAAGTGTAACTTCTCATGAGCCCTTAAAAGTTCTCGATGATCTTCGTAGATAGTTTCATGAGCTAACTTAAGAGAGTTTAATTCTTTAGTTAGAAGCTCAGTCTTCTCCTTATCATTGTCATTCGTTTTAGCATGATTAGCATGATTAATTGACATTTCATCATAGTATTCATCACTAGAGTTGTCAACAAGTAAATCATCATCCACAAGCAAGTCATCTTCATCACTATTGAAATCAACATACTCGGGATGTGTTACCTTTGGGCCTTTGGCCATGAAGCATCTTCCAACACCTTCATTTGGTGAATGAAATATGTCGTAGGAGTTGGTTGACACAAGTGCTAGACCGGCAACACCTTCATCTTGAGTATATTCGGAGTCGGAGTGATAGCTTCTCTCGGAGTGATTGTCGGAGTCGGAGCCAGATACCCATTCACCAACATGAGCTTGATGTCTTTGTTTTGTGTAGCTCCTTGATGACTTGTCCTTCCTTTCCGAATCCTTGCTTCTCCGTGAGGGTCTTCGTTCATAATGATCATCTCTACTCCTCCTCTCTCTTGGTGGTGATTCTTCTCTTTTGCTCCTTCTTCTTGGAGAATCTTCTCTTCTTTTGTAGGGTGTCGTACACTCATTGGAGTAGTGTCCGGGTCTCCCACAATTGTAGCAATTGCGCTCACGGCTAGAAGATCTCTTGTCATTGTAAGACCTTGATTTGGAGCTTCTTTCTTTGCTTCTACTCTTGTAGAATTTGTTGAAGTTCTTCACCATTAAGCTCAATTCTTCATTGAAGGTTGGTTTCTCACTTGATGATGTGGGGGCTTCACTTGAGGCTTTGTAGGCACCACTTGACTTGTTGTGAAGTTCCTCCTTATCCTTGAGTGACATCTCATGAGCAACAATCCTTCCAATGACTTCTGTTGGCTTGAGATCTTTGTAGTTTGGCATCATTTGAATCAATGTGCACACGATATCATACTTTCCATCCAATTCTCTTAAGATCTTCTTGATGATGAATTTGTCGGTCATCTCTTCACTCCCTAAGCCAGCAATCTCATTTGTGATAAGAGCAAGCCTAGAGTACATTTCAGCGACACCTTCACCATCCTTCATTTTGAACTTGTCAAGCTGACTTTGGAGCACATCCAACTTGGATTCCTTGACGGACTCGGTACCTTCATGCATATCAATCAAAGTATCCCAAATTTCCTTTGCATTCTCAAGACGGCTGATTTTGTTGAATTCTTCGGGGCACAATTCGTTGAAGATGATATCACAAGCTTGAGCGTTGTATTGCAGCATCTTCAATTCTTCCGCATGAGCTTCACGGTTCGGTTCTCTCCCATCGAAAAATTCACCTTGCAAGCCAATACAAATAATTGCCCAAACGGCGGGGTTATGTCCAAGGATATGCATTTTCATCTTATGCTTCCAACTAGCAAAATTAGTACCATCAAAGTAAGGACCTCTACGGTGATAATTTCCCTCGCTAGACGCCATACTCTCCTAGGTTGTGAAACCGAGGCTATGACCACCAAAATCTATGGAAATCAAAGCAAATGGATACCAAAGCTCTGATACCACTTGTAGGACCTTGAAGTATGTCTATAGGGGGGGGTCATTAGACTACTTGACCAATAAAAACTTAACCTTTTCCCAAATTTAGAGTTTGGCAGATTTTAACTACTTTAGGACAAGTCAAGCAATCATCACACAATTCAAGCAAGCATGCAAAGAGTATATAGGCAGCGGAAATTAAAGCATGCAACTTGCAAGAAAGTAAAGGGAAGGGTTTGGAGGATTCAAATGCAATTGGAGACACGGATGTTTTTGGCGTGGTTCCGATAGGTGGTGCTATCATACATCCACGTTGATGGAGACTTCAACCCACGAAGGGTTACGGCTGCGCGAGTCCACGGAGGGCTCCACCCAAGAAGGGTCCACGAAGAAGCAACCTTGTCTATCCCACCATGGCCGTCGCCCATGAAGGACTTGCCTCACTAGCGGTAGATCTTCACGAAGTAGGCGATCTCCTTGCCCTTACAAACTCCTTGGTTCAACTCCACAATCTTGTCGGAGGCTCCCAAGTGACACCTAGCCAATCTAGGAGGTACCACTCTCCAAGAAGTAACAAATGGTGTGTTGATGATGAACTCCTTGCTCTTGTGCTTCAAATGATAGTCTCCCCAACACTCAACTCTCTCTCAATGGGTTTGGATCTGGTGGAAAGAAGATTTGAGTGGAAAGCAACTTCGGGAAGGCTAGAGATCAAGATTCATATGGTAGGAATGGAATATCTTGGTCTCAACACATGAGTAGGTGGTTCTCTCTCAAAAATGGTAAGTTGAAAGTGTAGGTTCGTTCTGATGGCTCTCTCCACGAATGAAGAGGAGGTGGAGGGGTATATATAGCCTCCACACAAAATCTAACCGTTACACACAATTTACCAAACTCGGTGGGACCGAATTGTTAAACTCGGTCGGACCGATTTAGTAAACCTAGTGACCGTTAGTGATTTTCGGTGGGACCGACATGCATCTCGGTGAGACCGATT
>NC_041389.1:154351354-154359756 GCF_002162155.2 Triticum dicoccoides
TTCAAATGATAGTCTCCCCAACACTCAACTCTCTCTCAATGGGTTTGGATCTGGTGGAAAGAAGATTTGAGTGGAAAGCAACTTCGGGAAGGCTAGAGATCAAGATTCATATGGTAGGAATGGAATATCTTGGTCTCAACACATGAGTAGGTGGTTCTCTCTCAAAAATGGTAAGTTGAAAGTGTAGGTTCATTCTGATGGCTCTCTCCACGAATGAAGAGGAGGTGGAGGGGTATATATAGCCTCCACACAAAATCTAACCGTTACACACAATTTACCAAACTCGGTGGGACCGAATTGTTAAACTCGGTCGGACCGATTTAGTAAACCTAGTGACCGTTAGTGATTTTCGGTGGGACCGACATGCATCTCGGTGAGACCGATTTGGTTAGGGTTAGGGCATAACGTAATCTCAGTAAGACCGATTACACAAACTCGGTGAGACCGATTTGGTAATAAGCTTTCCAGAGAGTTGGTCAGGTAAACTCGGTGGGACCGATTTGCTCTTTTCGGTGAGATCGAAATGTTACAAAAAGGAGACAGAGAGTTTACATTGCAATCTCGGTGGGCGCTCACTTCGGTTAGACCGAAACGTTACGAAGGGAAACAGAGAGATTGCAACCCCATGTCGGTGAGACCGAGATCCCTATCGGTAATACCGATTTGCTTAGGGTTTGTGGCAGTGGCTATGACTTTTGGAATTGGTGGCACCGGATAGGAAGTTTCGGTGTGACCAATTTTGGCTTTGGGTTTAGGTCATTTGTGGATGTGGGAAAGTAGTTGAGGGTTTTGGAGCATATCACTAAGCACATTGAAGCAAGAGGCTCATTAAGCAACGCCTCATCCCTCCTTGATAGTATTGGCTTTTCCTATAGACTCAATGTGATCTTGGATCACTAAAATGTAAAATGAAGAGTCTTGAGCTTTCGAGCTTGAGCCAATCCTTTGTCCTTAGTATTTTGAGGGATCCACTTCCATCATCCATGCCATGCCATTCATTGAGCTTTCCTGAAATAATAGTCTTGGAATAGCATTAGCTCAACGAGCTATATGTTGTTGTTAATTACCAAAACCACCTAGGGATAGTTGCACTTTCAAAACCTTCAGGAGCATGATTTTTGGAACAAACGTGATCCAGAGGACTTGGAGTGCAAGTCAAGAAGCAGCCGAGGCTCCCACGAGATAGGAGGGCGCCCCCCTCCCCTATAGGGCACGTCCCCTGTCTCGTGGGCCCCTCGGGCGGCCACCGACGTTCCTCCTATATAAGCCTACGTACCCCGAAAACATCCAGGGGGCAAACAAAACACAATTTCCACCACCGTAACCTTCTGTATCCGCGAGATCTCATCTTGGAGCCTTCGCCGACACTCTGCCGGAGGGGGAATCGACCATGGAGGGCTTCTACATCAACATCCTTGCCCCTCCGATGAGTTGTGAGTAGTTTACCATAGACCTACGGGTCCATAGTTATTAGCTAGATGGCTTCTTCTCTCTTTTTGGATCTCAATACAATGTTCTCCCCCTCTCTTGTGGAGATCTATTCAATGTAAACTCTTTTTGCGGTGTGTTTGTCGAGATCTGATGAATTGTGGGTTTATGATCAAGTTTATCTATGAATAATATTTGAGTCTTCTCTGAATTCTTTTATGTGTGATTGAGTTATCTTTGCAAGTCTCCTCGATTTATCAGTGTCGGGGAAACTGATCCACGAGCACCTATGGGGACCGGCGGACCGAGCCCCTTTCGGTTCGGAGGGGGGCGGAGGTCACACGAAGAGCGGATCGAGGCAATGCACACGAGCAGTTTACCCAGCTTCGGAGCTCTCCGGAGAGATAACACTCCTACTGCTGCTTGTTGGATTGTATTAAGTTCTTGCTCGGGAGCGATGAACGCTACCAGACCGAGCCTGAGAGTGTTCTTGGTGTTTCGAATGAGCCGAACCCCCTCTACGTTGCACATGGGCCTCCTTTTATACGCTCAAGGGGTCACCGACAGGTGGCAACACAGACTAGAGGGGTAAAAATGGAAAAAGAGTGCGGTAGGTATAGCTACCTCTACTGTAGATACAGTGTATCATACCTAACCCTGATGGCAGGGGACAAGGGCATTAAATGCCCGTCTGTGTCTTCTAAACAGTGCGAGAAGAGACCGTCAGGGGCGCCACCGATCGCCACGATGGCCTTCTTGTCAGCGCCGCTTGCCACCGCGCACCGCTGGCTGCACAGCCTCCCGCCACGCGTGCCTGGGAGGGTCCCAGGGCGACACATTGGTGGATGTGCTGGAGCCTGGGCGCGGAGCGACCGCTTGCTGCGGCAAGTGCCTTGCCGTAGTCGTCGTCTTGTCGGGCCCGGGAGCTTGTCGCTCACCGTGCCTTGCCGGGACGCGTGGTGCGTCGCGGCAAGCGTTCTTGAAATGCCTTGGTTGGCCTTCCCGGCAAGCTCCTCTTGCCGGGGCCTTGTCTTCTCGGGTTGAATACTTTGTTCTTGAATGGCTTCCCGGCAAGCTCCTCTTGCCGGGGTCTTGTCTCTTTAAGGGGTCAGAGATGATCTTGGCGGCGACCCGGCGAGTCGTGCCGCGGGGTGCTGCAACTGCCCGTGCACAAGTTCGGGATACTAGGGTACCCCTACTCTAGTACACCGACAGGAGCCCCCGGGCCTGGGCCACACACGGTGCCGAGCGCTGTTGGGCCAGGCCCAAAATAGGGCATGGGCACACGCGGCCTGGTCGTGCCGTTTGCTACTCCGCATCCACCGCGCCCTCCCCGAACGGCACGCGTTGATTGCGGCGTCGTGGGAGAGATCGTGGGGGATTCTTTATTCGGAAAATGCGTAACGTTCGCAATGTCGGGGAAACTGATCCACGAGCACCTATGGGGACCGGCGGACCGAGCCCCTTTCGGTTCGGAGGGGGGCGGAGGTCGCACGAAGAGCGGATCGAGGCAATGCACACGAGCAGTTTACCCAGCTTCGGAGCTCTCCGGAGAGATAACACTCCTACTGCTGCTTGTTGGATTGTATTAAGTTCTTGCTCGGGAGCGATGAATGCTACCAGACCGAGCCTGAGAGTGTTCTTGGTGTTTCGAACGAGCCGAACCCCCTCTACGTTGCGCATGGGCCTCCTTTTATACGCTCAAGGGGTCATCGACAGGTGGCAACGCAGACTAGAGGGGTAAAAATGGAAAAAGAGTGCGGTAGGTACAGCTACCTCTACTGTAGATACAGTGTATCATACCTAACCCTGGCGGCAGGGGACAAGGGCATTAAATGCCCGTCTGTCTCATCTAAACAGTGCGAGAAGAGACCGTCAGGGGCGCCACCGATCGCCATGATGGCCTTCTTGTCAGCGTCGCTTGCCACCGCGCACCGTTGGCTGCACAGCCTCCCGCCACGCGTGCCTGGGAGGGTCCCAGGGCGACACGTTGGTGGATGTGCTGGAGCCTGGGCGCGGAGCGACCGCTTGCTGCGGCAAGTGCCTTGCCGCAGTCGTCGTCTTGTCGGGCCCGGGAGCTTGTCGCTCACCGTGCCTTGCCAGGACGCATGGTGCGTCGCGGCAAGCGTTCTTGAAATGCCTTGGTTGGCCTTCCCGGCAAGCTCCTCTTGCCGGGGCCTTGTCTTCTCGGGTTGAATACTTTGTTCTTGAATGGCTTCCGGGCAAGCTCCTCTTGCCGGGGTCTTGTCTCTTTAAGGGGTCAGAGATGATCTTGGCGGCGACCCGGCGAGCCTTGCCGCGGGGTGCTGCAACTGCCCGTGCACAAGTTCGGGATACTAGGGTACCCCTACTCTAGTACACTGACAGGAGCCCCCGGGCCTGGGCCACACACGGTGCCGAGCGCTGTTGGGCCAGGCCCAAAATAGGGCACGGGCACACGCGGCCTGGTCGTGCCATTTGCTACTCCGCATCCACCGCGCCCTCCCCGAACAACACGCGTTGATTGCAGCGTTGTGGGAGAGATCGTGGGGGATTCTTTATTCGGAAAATGCGTAACGTTCGCCCCCTCCCTCTTTATAAGCAGAGGGAACAGAGGCAGTTGCTCACCTTGTCTGTTTTACTACTCCAAAATCTCCGCCGTTCCCCTGTCTTCTGAGAAAGCAGCGCTCCGCCCCCAATCTCCGCCGTCGCCACCAACGCCATCGACCCCTTCCACCACCTTCGCCATGGCACCGAAGACCGGGAAGGTCGCGAAGTCGGCCGAGGCGCTGCGGCTCGAGGCGCTGCGCAAGGAGCGGGCCACTTTCCCCGCCGAGCTCGACGCGGAGGGGCTGAGGCAGTGGTTCTATCTCTTCTGGGCGACGGAGACGCGTGCGCATCCGCGCACGAAGGTACTCTCCGCCGCCGCTTCGACACGAGCTCCATACGGGTACCCTTTCTTCCCGCTATTCTTCTACTGCGGTCTCTGCCCGCCCTTCTCGGAATTCTTCTGCGACATCATGAACACCTACGGGTCATCTCCTTGATTTCACCCCCAACACCGTCTTGACCATGTCCGTTTTTGCACGTTTGTGCGAAAACTTTGTCGGAGTCCACCCAAATGTCGCTCTTTTCCGCCACTACTTCATGCCTCGGGTCGAGAGAGGAGAGCCGCTTTCCGGGGGGATCGCCTGGATCTCGAGGGCCGGCAAGAAGGAGGCGTATCTGGAGGGGGAGCTACGCAACAAGTGGGATGAGTGGAGAGATGAGTGGTGTTGGATCATGAAGGAGGACCCGCAGCCATTCACCGCCTTGCGCCGAGTTCCAGTGGTTCACGGTAATGATTGGAGCAGCCTGGCCCCGGAGGACGCTAGGCTGAAGATTGCCACCACCAGAATCTTGCGTCTCAGGGTTGCTGGGTTGACTATGGGTGCCGCAGGCGCAGATTTTCTCCGCCGCCGCATCGCCCCCGTGCAAGAGAGGAAGAGACCCGCTTGGGAGTTTGGTGGCCCGGCAGATATCATGCGACTGCGCCCGGGCCTCAACTTCAACTTCACCGTGTTGGAGCTGGATGCGATGCTCAAGGAGCTATTCAAGCATGACCCTCAGCATCCAGAGTGGTTCAGGTTGCCGGCAGGGGTCGTCCCGCTGTGCAAACAATTCTTCCCTCGACCGCATCCGCGCGATGATGCCGCAGTGCGACTCGCACGGTCTGGTCCCGACGTGGCAAGAGCCAGCCGACGAGGTGGTGCAGCAATACTTCGACGGGCTGGTGGAGGTTGAGGTCCGCGCCGACGAGAAGAGGAGCCTCACCCGCGACACCACCGAGGAGGAGATGCGATGCATCTTCACCAGGGCGGAAGAGGCGGCGGCAGCCGCTGCCGTGGGTGAGTTTGGCTTCACTGTGGAGGAGGCGGAGGTGGAGGCAGCGGCAAGCCTTGCCGAGCGAGAGTGGATCGACGGCGAAGAAGAGCTTGCCGCGCCGGAGGTCGAGTCGAGCGAGCCCGTCGAGGGTGAGCCCGCCGAGGGTGCGAGCGGCCCGCCATCTCCAGGCTACTTGCCTCAGGCGGATCTCACAGCGCAGCCCCCAGTTCAACCAAGAAGGCGCCTTCGCAGGGGCGGGGACGCAGCAGGGCGGCAAAGGAATCAGCATCCGACGCGCCGCGCGACACGCTCCACCGTGACAAGTGATGTTGCCGCGGGAGCGCCCCGTACCGCTGCGGCAACTGGAGCTGGATCTTCCCGCGCCACCGCCACCGCGCCCGCCAAGCGGACAAGGGATCCTTCTCCTCCGCCTCGTCGCGTCGCAGGTGGGCCGGACTTCAACCTCTCCGCGCTCAGCTCCGACGAGGAGGAATAAGAGTAAGATTATTCTGCTGCACTTGTAGTTCTTCAATCTTGTAGCTTTATCTTGTATCTAACTTGCTTCAATTTGAACTTGCTCCTTTCAGGATGTTGCCTCAAAGATCGGCGAAGAGGGCCAAGGTGCCGGTGGTTATCATCGAGGACGAGCCCGTCGAATCAACAGGAGGGGCGCCCGAGATCACCCTGCCGGACCCGGCAACAACTCCGCGAAGCAGCCCCCGGCGTAAGTACATGGTTCGCTTTCTTCTTTTGGGCGCGCATGGGTGCTTTTTCCTTTGCTGACTTCTAACTGTTGGTTTGCTTGTGCAGGAGCAGAACAACTTCATCCGGAGGGCTCGGAAACTGCCTCCGACGTGCCTTCCGCTTCCACCACACCACCAAGGGGTGATTCCCCGGTAAGGGAGCGTTCCCCGGCAAGGGAACAATCTCCAGCAAGAGAGGAGTCTCCGTCAAGGGGCAGCACCAGCGAGCCTCCGGTGGTGGAGCCCATGGTCATGGATCCCAGTGCAGGTAATCCCTTGCTTGAAATCTTCCTCGTGTTCTTCTGATCTTTCTCTCTCTTTCCTGAATGCTTGTTTGATTTATTCTCCTTCTCCGGTCGTCAGATCCACCCTCCACGGAGCTGATGGAGACCGAGGCGGACGGCGAGGAGAACATGCGCGGTGATGCTGATGATGCCGCGGCCACCGAAGAAGGAGCCGGCGCTGATGTGCCCGCCGGTGAAGAGGCCGCCAAGGCTGCCGCTGAGGAAGCTGGCAAGGGATCCGGCGATCGCACTGACGGCCCTGAGGCCGCAGGAGCGCCTGGCGCTGCAACGACCGCCGATCCCTCTGCCGCAGTCGCAGCGCCAGGCTCCGAGGAGTCCCAGCTCGACGCCTATCTGAAGTACGGCGAGGGCATCTTCATCAAGCTCCCCTGGGCGTCAAGCTCCAAGGTGCCGGTGGAAGGAGAAGCTCTGGATGGGGAGGTGCTCGCCTCCGCCGGGTTGTCGATCGTCGACGTGCCGGGGAGCAGCAACGACGAGCCTGAGGAGGAGCAGCTGCTATGGAGGCTGCTGGCGCTCTACCGCGCCCTCCAAGCCAAGCTGGAGTCCCGGGAAGCGCTCGTCGTGAAGGCGAGCGTGGATATAGAGAAGCGCGCGGAGGAGCTCCGGGGTCTTCGCCAGGAAGCTCTCTGGGCCTTGGCGGAGGAGCGGGAGGAACTTGCTGAGGAGCGGAAGGCCTTCCTCCTCGAGAAGGCCGAAGCTGAAGAGCAGCAGCGGCTCGCCGGCGAGAAGCTGCACGCGCAAGAAGGCGAGCTGGCTCAACGGAAAGTGAACCTCGACAGCCACGAGGAGGAACTTGCCGGCGTGAGCAGGCACTTAGCGGGGCGCTCCAAGAAGCAAAGGATGCAGCTGCGGCTGCCGAGACCGCCAAGAAGGAATTGGAGGCAAGGGTGGCGCAGCTGGAGGCTGATCTGAAGGTGGGCGGCGAAGATCTTGCCGCGCTCAAGCTGGAGCGCGAGAAGGACGCCCTTGCCCACGGTGAGCTGCAGGCCAACTCGCCGAGAAGGGCAAAGAGCTGAGCGCCGCCAAGGATTCCAACGCCGATCTGAAGCTCAAGCTGGCCACCTTGACGGAGACGCTGGACGGCGCCAAGAAGCGGGAGGCGGACTTGAAGGAGGAGATCAAGGGCAACGAAGCGTTGCTGACGAGGGCCGCCGAGACCCAGAACACCTTCAGGGATACTGTGGAGCTCTGGATGGAGGGCCTCGTTAACATTGCTGCTGTCATTGACGGGGAGCTGGCGCAGCTGGGGGTGGAGGACTTTGGGTACTCCTCCGATGAGAATCTCCCCCCCCAGCGCCAAGCTCACCATATTCTTCAAAGGCGTGGCGACAACCCTTCAGCAGCTCCGAGAGAGAATCCCGAAGCAGCTGGCCGATGAGTCGCGCACGATCTGCGCCCGAGTCTTGGAGAAGGTGTTGGTGAAGGTGGCCTTCCGCAACCCAGGCCTCAACTTCGCCAACGTCCTCAAGAAGCTGCCGGCGGATGCTGATCTTGACGCGCTCAAAGCCCTTGTCGCACCCATTGTGGACAAGGTGAATGAGGTCAAGAGGGTTGATGGCGGCCGCGTAGATTAGGTCGTTCGTTTTCTTCTCTTCTTGCCGCTGCCAGTCATGTCATGGGAACACTCTATTAGAGGCGCGACAAGTTACTTTTGTAATATAACTCTATCTTAGGTAATAATTGCTATGTTACTTCCTTTACTCGACTCTTGGCTTTGTATATTTCCGCCCTACGCTTTTTAGGAAAACTTGCCGGCGGAGGCACGCTTGCCGCGAGCGCTGAGTGCGGAACTTCAGCAGCTTGCTGGCGGTGCCGCTACCGACAAGTAACCTTGCCGCAACTAGTCGCAGCTCACTTAAGTTGTTGAGCGGACTCGAAACAAAGTAAGGGCGCAACTAGCTGCGAGTTGGTTCCTTCGCGCATAGGTTTTCCATACAAAGCACGGTCGTTCAAGGAAAATAACTTAAAATTTAAAAAACCGATTGCTCAAACTTTGGCAACTTAGCTTTTCTGTTGCTTGCTTCCCGGCAAGGCGAAACTTTCTTGAACGGACCGGTCCACACCATTATCTTCTCCTTCCCCC